>NC_053489.1:219783349-220083349 GCF_905171775.1 Rana temporaria
CCGTATGTACCGGGGGGGTCCCGATTGGACCCCTGACCCACGTTTAGGCAGCTACGTGCGGGCATGTCGTTCTGCCTGTCCGTGCCATTTTGCCGACGTATATGTACATGCGGCGGTCGTTAAGCGGTTAAAGAGGAACTGCAGTCTGCTCACATAATTTGCAATAAAAACATCTTTGCCATTCTGAAGCTTCCCTCCAACCACTTTGCATATTATTTTATATATACTGTCATTCTGTACTTGCCAAATATGCTGCAGAAATCTCCCTCCACTGAGTCTGGCTGCATCCATTTAGCTGTGGGCAGCTGAAGCTGCTGCCTGTTCACTTCCTGGATTTACACAGACACACAGAGGCACACCTACAGCTCTGCAGCCCTGCAGCTCTCAATGGCCCTCTTATGACTCACCCCCTTCCTTTCCTGGCAAACGAGAGTGAGAGAGAGCTGTGCACGATGTCATGAGCCTAGGCTATTTACCAGACAAGAAACAGGAAGTGGGCTGTATAAGGTATTTACTGGCAGAAAAAAAAGTTTTCTATCCAAAGTTAAAATAACAAGGGCAGAAGATTTAATAGATTGAAAGATGAAAAAATTACTAAAGGTCTGCTTTAAGGTTGCTTTTTTCAACCTTTTCAATAGAGGAACCTTTGAAGTAACTGTCTAGTCTCAAGGTACTCTTTCTAAAAATTACTAGGTCTACAACTCATGATACAATAATGTGATGGTTAGTGGGAAGAATGCTCTTTACACTTGTGGTTATTGGGAAGGATTCTCTCCTTACAGATAGCTAAAAAGATCAATGTGTCAGTGGAAACGTATCTGAGAGCCAGAAGTTGCTCATTGCTGAAGGATCCCTAGGGTTCCAAGAATCCCTGGTTGAGAAACCATGGTCTAAGACCTCTTTCAGACAGAAGGACTCTCCTCCATCAGCAAGGGACCTGCCCATAGACTGATAGTAAAGTGTTACTAAACCCACAAGAGTAAAATCAATTTGTATATGCAGTAAAGCATGCTTGTTATACTCACTGTGGAACCTAAGAAGCTGTTTGATCCTGTCTTCTCTGACCCCCCCCCCCCTTCTTCCACATTCCCAATTCATCTCCTGATAGAACAGAATCTTGGGGGCTCTCTGCACATGTTTAGTTTGGTGTGAATTGCTAAAGAGTTTTTTTTTCCTGGGAGGGTGCACGTGATTAGCACAGGGCCAATAAGCACTGTCCAGACAGAGGGTCAGGGGTCTTGAAGCCTCATACGACAGAGTAGAATGTATACCCCTCCTCCAAGCTTTAACCAAGCACCCATAGAAGTCCTAAGACTGTCATATACTGCTGACGAGAAAAGGTATTTGGCAGTTTATATTTACTAAAATAATTGCATTTCCACATTCTGTGGGAGACCAGATATAGTGAATGCAGGATCCTGGGTTTAATAACACTTTAAGCATCCAGTCAGATCCACCTTAAAGCCTCACAGGCAAATCTGATTGGACCTTTCATTATAAAGGATCCAAAGTAGATCTAAAGGTATTTTTTTTTCATTTTGGATACATTAATGGAAGGATGTAACCCTTTTCATTTTTCTTCTATCTGTGTCTCAATGGGATCATTTTCATTATTTTCATTCACTTCCTGTTCCATAGCCACAACAGGAAGTGGGAGAGAATCTTTCCAAACTGAAGGAATCCCTGGTTGTCACCAGAACTGGTGTTCCCGTTGAAAGATTTGTGCTGTTTTGGTTACATTTTGTTTTATTTTTTTTGTTCGCTTTCATTATTGGTAAACAGGGTAAAGAGAGAGGGTAAATTTCCCCTGCACAGACAGCAATAACAACCTTCCAGATTTTCAAATGCTTCTTTACTCTATCCGAAACTCTATCCAAAACTAAAAAAATGAATTGCCTTTAGTTAACTCATTTTTATTTATTTTTTATTGATTAATGTATTTTATAAAAAATAAATTAAAAAAGTAGTTTAAAAGACTTCCTGTTTTGTGTACAGATCAGGAAGTGAAGTGATATGCCATTTCCTACTTTATCTAAAATCAAAACAACATTTTGGCTATTCTTCAGACTGCATTTACACCTAAGCAAAGCAATTTTCAGGAAAGAAAAATCAGCTTTTCTCTGCACATATACAAGTTTTTTAGAAATACATTTTAGGTGCTCTACGTGCAGGGCCGGCCTTAGGTGTTCAGGCACCCTGTGCGAGCTAATCCTGTGGTGCCCCCCCCCCCATATTCACCCCTCGCCCCCGGGTCACCTAAACATACACAAAGAGGAAAAAAATATTTGTTACAAATAATCTGTTTTAATTTAACTTTACATTACACAGCACCCTGCATCTCTGGACCCCTTTACATCACACAGCCCCATGCACCACTGGACCCCTTTACATTACACAGAACCCTGCACCTCCGGACCCCCTGCATGTTACACAGACCCCCCTCTCAGTGTAGCCCCCCCTTCAGAGTAGCCCCCCTTCACAGTAGCCTCCCCCGTTCAGTGCAGCCCCCCGTTCAGTGTAGCCCCCCCGTTCAGTGCAGCCCCCCTTCAGTACCTCAGATCAGCGTGGCGGCACATGCACAGCAGGTCCCCTCCCCCTGTTTACACATAAAGAGAGAGGAGGGGGAGGCGGCTTCACTCGGCTGTGCCTGTGTGACATCCGGGATCGCACAGACAGGCAGCCCGTGGCCGCAAGAGGAGGGAATGGTAGGTGCAGCGGTGTCACCCTGCACCCCCCTCGCACACCCCCTCCCCCTCGCCACTGTAGCTAGCTCGCCTCTCCCTGCCTGTGCCAGTGTGCCACTGCGGGTGTAATACCATAACGGAGGGGGGTGCCAGTCTGATACCCCCCCAGTGTGTGGTACCCGGGGGCGGTTCGCCCCCCCCTTAGTACACCTCTGGATGGCCGCACGGCACCCCTGTTGCCTATGGCGCCCTGTGCGGCCGCACAGCTCGCACATCCCAAAGGCCGGCCCTGTCTTCGTGTGTATTCAAGTTTCAGGCAGTTTTGTTTTAGCCAATGGACAGCACTAGGTAGGGGAGTTCTTGCTGGATAAAAAACATGTGAAAACATTCGATTTGCGCTTTTTCAGGCAGTCCCATTCAAGTCTAAGGGGCAAAAAAATGGTTCTACCTCATTCAGTTTTTGGAGTGCCGGGCACTGAGCTCCAGATATCTGAGCGCTGATATGTGAACACCCACCATTGTAAAACATGGGGATTTGGAGGTTGAGCATTTTGGAGCTTTAAGCTGCAAACGAGGCCTTCATGTTGATGGCTGCTGTAGCTGTTAACACATCCGCATTCTTTTTGGAGGGAATACTGCTGCTGATAATGAATTATATTGTGTGCCAATAAATCTTTCTTAATGTAAAAAATATATCTTTTTATCCAAACTCATTATGGTTCAGAACCCTGCAAGGTATAATTATAGTCAGTGGCAGAGACTTCATTAAGAGGCGAGTACTATGAGACCATAGTGACAGAGTTCTCCCTGCTGGGCACAAGTGATTAGAGGTAGTGTTATAATTAACAACTTGTCTAGATTGCAGAAAATGGTTATACTCAGTCACTCCTATTTGACTGTAGTGCCACAATGCAAACACATTAGCCATATGCTTTATGTGAAAACATTGACTCCACCAAGCCATTTATGTCTCTTACCATGCCATTCTACCACTTGCACAGGCTCTGAAAACTCTAGCAAACAAAATTTGTTGGTAACGAAAATAAAAAACATACCCAAGCTCAACCGCTGGCCATTCGGCATACATGCTGAAGACTGGTGCACAAGCTAGGATGTCCAATTCCTCATGTGATAAATCCAAAGCAAAAAAAATAAAGAGCTGGCTACCTGCTACACTCTTCTGGTTTCCCTTTATTGGCTACATATTATAGATACAGTGTAAAAATGCTATTTAGTATTTATACTATGTAGCCAATAACGAGTAACCAGAAGTCTATACCAGGTGGCCAGCTCTTTTTTTTTCTAAAAACATGTTGGTAGCTAGATTTTGAAACAACCAACATCCCTAATCAAATACATTATACAACATACATTTCCCGTGGGACTTTAAAGTCCATAATATGTAAACCAAAATCATCAAGGTTAAAAAGTATGACAGTCTTTATTTACATTATTTGTAAAAAAGACATACAATTACATAATGACTGGTGTACTAAACAATACAATAGGTCATAAAATACCCAGAAAGTCTCTAATTGGAGAATTGTTACAGCGTTTTAGTGCTTGGCATGTCCGCACTGGTCTCCAAATCTGAACAAATCCGACATGTTTCGAGACATTTTTTTTCTCTTCTCCATGGGTACAAAGGGTATTACATATATGTATCACAAATTGTATATAGAAAAGCAAATCCAAATTAAAACCAGAGTATGAGAATGCCTCTCCTCTTTTCACCGACCACCAGCCAAAACAGGACCTGCCTGAGGGAGGATATGCAAACACTCAGGCCACCGGAGATGCAGGCTCTATTATCTACTGGATTGTAGGACTGGATGTATCACATTCGCCACCCCCCTTCATCTGCCATCGGGCCAGTAAGAAAGCACAGCGTGCTTTGCGCATGCGCAGTAGGGACCTGGCTGTGAAACCGAGAATCCAAAAATCGGCTGGGGTGCCGACATTGTGGGCTCCCTGGACAGGTAAGTGTCCATCTATTAAAAGTCAACAGCTACAGTATTTCCCCCAGGTGGAACACCACTTTAATTTGGCTGCATCTCATACCTATTGTGCCCCTGAAGAAGAGAAAAAATAATATCTCAAAATGCGTTGGGTTTGTCCTAGCTCAAGGATCCAGAAAGTCCCAATTGGGGAATGGTTATAGTGTTTCAATGGTGCTTGTTATGTCCATACTGGCCCCTGAGCTAGGATAAACCCATTGCATTTGAGATATTATTTTTTCTCTTCTTCAAGGGTACAATCAGGGCTCAAGTCCTGCGGGAAAGCGTGGGAACGGAGTTCCTGCACTTTTTTCACAGCAGGAACTCAGTTCCCTTTGCAGGACTAGAGCAGCCTCGAGCAGACGAGCCGCCCGAGCCAATTCTTCACTAAGCGGCGATGCCCAGCTCGAGTCACTCTCAGGGGCAGGGGCAAGCGAACCTCAGTAATCCTTTATTTTACTGGCCGCTTCCTGTATATGGATTCATCGGGTAGTGTGCGGGTATTCCGTCACTTCCTCGATGCCTCAATGTCTCCTGGGAGCTTTTGTCATTGTTCCCAGGAGACATTGCGGAGGTCTGCCGCGAGTTATCGTGGGATTTAGAAAGAACTTGAGGTTTAGTAATTATGCATATGAGCGTATCATTTTTTTTTGGTGGGGGAGTGGATCTTGGGTGGGAGTTCCCACACTTTTTCCCCCAGGACTTGACCCATGGGTACAATGGGTATGACATGCAGCCAAACTGAAAACATTTCAGAGTATGAGGATGTCTCACCACCTGTCACCAACTACTAGCCAAAACAGGACCTGCCTGAGGGAGGACACACAAACACTGAGGCCACTGGAGCTGCAGCCTCAGGGATCTACAGATTCCTTCTTAGAAGGACTAGATGTATCACATATATATCCTCCAATGTGCTCATGTCTCTAGAGAACCAGGACTCCAGAGAACTCTGGAATCAGGAGCATGTTGGAGGTGATATGCATGTCATACCCAAAAAGAAAAAAGAATCTCTGGAAACATGTAGGGTTTGTCCAGGTTTGGAGACCAGTGCAGATATGCCAAGCACTATGGAAACACTATAACCATTCTTCAATTCTGGGTATTTTTTTTGACATATTGTATTGTTTAGTACACCAGTCAATATGTCATTTTATGTCTTTTAACAAATATTGTAAATAAAGATTGTCATACTTCTTAACCTTGATGATTTTGGTTTCCACAGTATGGCCTTTAACCACTTCCTTACCGGCCCATAGTCATATGACGTCCACAGAGGGGATCTCCCAACCCTGGGTGGACGTCATATGATGTCCTGGGCTTTGTGAGGGGATATCTGAATGATGCCTGCAGCTAGAGGCATCATTCAGATATCATTGTTTGCCGGCTGCGATTCTGCGCACCATAAGAATGATCATAGCGCCCCCATCCGTGCTTCTCTGGGCTCTCCCGTGCCATCTGGGGCCCGGAGAAAGAATAGTCCAGCGCCGGATGGGAAGCATAGAGTAGACTGGTGACCAAATGGTCACCAGTCATCTCTATGACTGTCGGAGTCCCGGGCGCGATGTGATGAGGTCACGCCCGGGTACCCAGAAGTAAACAAAGCCGCAATTGCGGCTAGTAAGCATGAGATCGTGAATTTTTTTTCACGATCTCATGCTTTCCAGCCTGGAGGAGAGATGTGGGGTCTTATTGACCCTGCATCTCTCCATAAAGAGGACCTGTCACACACTATTCCTATTACAAGGCATGTTTACATGCCTTGTAATACGAATAAAAGTGATAAAAAATGTAAAAAAAGTGTAAAAAATAAATAAAATAAGTAAAAAAAAAACAAAAGTTTTTTTTTTAAACGCCCCTGTCCCCGATAGCTCGCTCTCAAAAGCAAACGCACGCGTAAGTCCCGCCCACATATGTAAACGCCGTTCAAACGGCCACATGCGTTAGAGCGAGAGCAATAATTCTAGTACTTGACCTCCTCTGTAACTCTAAACTGGTAACCTGTAAAATCTTTCAAAGCACCGCCTATGGAGATTTTTAAGTAATGAAGTTTGGCGCCATTCTATGAGTGTGCGCCATTTTAAAGCGTGACATGTTAGGTATCTATTTAATCAGCGTAACATCATCTTTCATATTGGGCTAACTTTACTGTTTTGTTGTTTTTTAATTCATGAAACCATTTTTTCCCCAAAAAAAGGCGTTTGAAAAATTATTGCGCAAATACCGTGCAAAAAAAAAGTTGGATTGACCGCCATTTTATTCCCTAGGGTGTCTGCTAAAAAAACCATATATAATGTTTGGGGGTTCTGAGTAATTTTCTAGCAAAAGAATGATGATTTGTACATGTAGGAGAGAAGTGCCAGAATAGGCCCGGTATGGAGGTGGGTATAAAAGCCCTGTATTGAAGGGGTTAAAGTCCCATGGGATATGTACATTGTATCCGGCTCTGAAAACTCATTCACGTGACACGTTTCTTTGAGAGAAAAAAAGCTGTGCTGTGTGACTGGGCTCCAGATGTGCTGACTGTCTTCATATGTACAAATTGGAACTTGTATGACTGTAATTTATGGACTATATATGAGTCTTCATTCAGGCATGGCTGGGACTGTGAAGCTATTGTAAGGGGGATGTAGAAAATCTTTAATATGTCAATAAGAGCCTTCTAAGGGGAAACAATACATGTGAAGAAAGCTATTGTAGCCTTTTCCTCGAATTGTTGGTTGAAGTGCCATGTGTGTAAACAGAAATAACTATACAAAGATACAATGTTGTTTATTGGAGTGGTGTGTTATTCAGAAACTTAGCTACATTTACATCAGCCTGGTTTATTTAATGTAGAAGAAAAGCCTTTTTCTTAAAAATTTAATTCTCTTTCCTCACCCTACCTATCTTACCTAACCTGTATAAAAAAGATCCATATACCAACCTATTTTCAAATTTTTATCCTCTGGTCCAGTCATGTGATCTTGCAGCTCTGTTTGCTTGGCCATGGCTGGGAGTTCCTGGAATGGAGTCCCCTATAGGCTCCCATAGTCCAGCTGTTGTCAGTGCTCTCTCACAGCAGCCACTCACTGACACAGGGGAGGGGGGGGGGGAACTGCAGGACCACATGACCAGACTGGAGAGAATTAAAAATAGGTAAGTACACACATCTTTATACAGGTTAGGCAGTAGAGGGGAAGGTACATTTGTATGAAAAGTTATACAGTAGGTAGGTTTTGCTTCCACTTTAAACACAGGATGAGTTATCTGGGGAAAATAAATAAACTTTATGCTTTTCAGGTCAATTCCTTCTGTGTTTAATTGCGTTTAGGTGCGCTTACTTGCTTTTATGTACATTTGCATGTGTTTTGGTTTGCTTAAATGTCTTTATGTGCACACCTAATGCCCTGTACACACGATCGGAATTTCCCATGGCCTAAAATCCAATGTAATTTTTCGTTCAAGCTGTCTTGCATACACACTGTCAGACCAAATTCCGACCGTCCAAAACGCAGTGACGTAAAACACGACGAGCTGAGAAAAATTAAGTTCAATGCTTCCGAGCATGCGTCGACTTGATTCTGAGCATGCACGGGATTTTTCTCCGTTTGAGTTGCACAGAGACGATAGGAATTTCCTATCAGTTTTTTTTTCCATTGGAAAAAAATAAAACATGTTCTATTTCTAAACACCGACGGGGCCCACACACGATCGGGGCCCACACACGATCTTTATGGCTCCAAGACCCCTTGCAAACAGGCTCATCTAGTTGCAGTGCCATCCTCCCAACATTTTGGTGCACCCAGGTGGGACAGGGTCAGGATCCAGCCCTGCTGTGGACAGTTCCGTCAAAGTCTATAGCAGTGATGGCGAACCTTGGCACCCCAGATGTTTTGGAACTACATTTCCCATGATGCTCCTGCACTCTGCAGTGTAGTTGAGCATCATGGAAATGTAGTTCCAAAACATCTGGGGTGCCAAGGTTCGCCATCACTGATCTATAGCATGCTTCAGTTGGTCGGGTCTAAACATTACCGAGTTACACTGGCATTTAGGGCCTTGAGCATTCAGGGACAAAGGTTTCTGCATCACACAAGACACATGTTACACTGTGTTGTGTGCTGCAATGCCAACATTTTTTAATGGCATCCAACACACCTTGCCATTGCACATGCAATGCAATTCACCGCAATGCATGGTAACTTACTACCATGGTAGCTTATTGTTGTGCCGCAAGATTTAAAGAAAAGGGTTGCACTTTGGTGTAATTTAGAAGTCATAATAGCCCAAACGAATAGGCTGCGTTACTGCATTGGTAACAAGCTGAAAAACACGCAGCAATGCTGGCATATTGCAAAGATGTAAATCCATCCTTAGAAATGTTCTATAAAGGCATAAACACATATGTATGTCATTGCTAGTGTGAAGGAGACCTTACTAAATGAAGATTGAAGTGGCCTGGGATTGTTCCCAGGAGGATTTGTGAACCCAGCCTGAAATTCAGGAGCCCCAAACAAAGCACACTGAAGCCATTTAAAGTCCACAGGAGTTGAATCCTATTTTCTCATTTTCTCTGCCCTTTTTTCAAGGCCTATTTGCAAGCTATTACCTGTATTTAAAAATGGGCATCGGGGGCGTGGTACTGCCATGGGGGACAAGCAAATTAAAAAAACAATACCATTCAGTGGGGATAAGGATTTAATAATCCTTAGGGCCGCAGTAAATGACACAATTCCTATTAATAACATTCTTGGAGATGTCATAAACCAACATGAAAAGTGCTGCACCTATAGGATGTACTTCAGCAAAAGTGATAAAAAACTATAACCACTAGATGACAGATCCTTATGTTTTTGAACAAGGCACCCGAGGAATCCTGGGTGAAGTCACTGACCACTTTTGGTCATGACCATACGCGGTCACCGATGTCAGCCAGCGTCACTGGCTGTTTTTCTTATATTGAGCAGCCAGGTAAGGAGCTGTCACTTGCAACCAGAGTCCATGTGGAGCAGGTTGTTGGCACAGGTCATTGTGTTTTTGTTGGCGGGTCATTAGGGCATTGTTCACTGTGATTGACAATGGATCTACATCGACAGGCAACATGATTATTAATGGATTTACACTGTGGGACTCTTGCTATTACTATTAAACCTCCAGTAAGACTCTGAAAAAATAGTACCTAAAGCTAAATTATCATCATAAAAAAAACACTTTCTAATCTTTTTAAACATATCTTTCTCTTGAGTACCATTTACTTTGCAACAGCACAGTACAAGAGTACTTCCTCTGGCTGCAAGTGACCCTTCACAGCAAGATGCAGGCAAGCTCAGGACTTGTACATGTGTTTGAGAGGATGCATAGGCTGATAGTTCAGTAAATATATTGCAAAGGCTATGTTGCCACCCTAATAGCCTGTGAAGGATGGCAGGAAATTTATAAAAAGATTTCACAGTGATTTAGTGAAGAGGTAGACTGTTATATAAACTTATGCTTAAGATGGTGAAACTTTTCTTTATAATGCAGAGGTGGTCGTAAACAGTCACCTTGTAAAACAACTCATTCCGTTTGAAATAGTAATGAAAGGCAAAACATTTGTGTATAGATTTACAAAAAACATTCTAAATATTTTTTTCTCCCTTTCATCCCTCTAATTCATCCCAAAGGTGTTCTATTGGATTGAGGTCAGACCAGTGTAGTTCCTCCACCCCAAACTCGCTCATCCATGTCTTTATGGACCTTGCTTTTTGCACTGGTGTGCAGTCATATTGAGACAGGAAGGGGCCATCCCCAAACAGTTAGGAGCATCAAATTGTCCAAAATATCTTGGTATGCTGATGCCTTAAGAGTTCCCTTCACTGGAACTAAGGGGCCAAGCCCAACCTGTGAATAACAACCTCACACCATAATCCCCACTCCAACAAATTATTTGGACCAGTGCACAAAGCAAGGTCCATAAAGACATGGATGAGCGAGTTTGGGGTGGAGGAACTTGACTGGCCTGCACAGTCCTAGCCTCAACCCGTGAGCAACACCTTTGGGATGAATTTGAGTGGAGACTGCAAGCCAGGCCTTCTCATCCAGGCCGTCTTGTTCAGGCCGTCTCGTTCTAGCTTAGATGAGATTAGGAGCTAGGGATGGTGGGCTAGGTTTCATTTTAAAGGCAAAGCTGTCCTTTGAAGTGAATGTCATGCCAGAACAGTTTTTCTTTGGATAGACTGGGTTCGCGGGGATAAGGACCCTGTAAAGTTTTTAGTTCTATTTGTGACTCCTTTAGAGAGATTTTCCCTCACTTTCTGTCCTTGTGACAATGCTTTACTACACAGGAAGTAAGGGAAACTCTACAGCAACAACACAGACAGAAAAAAATAATAATATTATTTTCTAAGTAGGGAAAGGCTAGAATGCCTGTTGCATTTTTATTTCTGTCTGTGTCCCTGTTGAAAAAAATCCCTCACTTCCTGTGTGGTAATGCCATTGTCAGCGGCACAGAAGTGAGTTGTAATCTCTCTCTACCCTGTCTAAAACCAAAAATATGTTTTAAACTTTTACATTACATGTATGAATCCACATATCTGTGCAAATATTTCCTATTAACTTTACATTTCCAGTGTACTGTATTAGAGTGGCTATTTGTGGTGGCCTTCATTATTCTTCTAAAGAGAAAGTAAGCCTTGTGTGGGAAAAATATATACCTGCTCAGGATGGGATGTTTATCTTATATATGTTTCATTCTGAAGTGTTAAACCCAACTGGGAAAAATGTACATTTCATAGCCACACTACACTCTACCTGGTTTGATAATTCATGTTTTTTCTATCACTTTCATTCTGCACAGGACCTTTTTTTTTCTTTTTGGCTTTCAACACTTACATTTTTTAGGTGGCTCCTATCAGCTATTGTGACTCTATAAAGCCGCCGCTGTGTGCGCTCTTCATCCTTAAGAACTGCACAGAGGCATTCATCAGACCAGTAGAAAGGTAATGATGGGCATTACCATATGTGTGCAGATACTCTTGAGACATGTAGTCCCACTGAGGGCCTTCGAGAAATGAGAGGATGTGTGCTCCTGGACATAAATTTAGAATGCTGGAACTGTAACAAATTATTATACAGGTGTAGCGCCCTGCTCCCAAAATGACTGGGCGCTATGTTAAATTTAGTGGGTGTCTGAGCGATAATGTGGCTCAGATTGTATGATTTATTCTGAATTAGCCCCTGTCCTGGCAGTGACTGTGCCTGATAGCATTTTCCCACTGTTGCCTGTAGGTGGCGATACCCTCACAGGTCAGTGTTGGAACACAAGCAAGCCATAGGTCATTGAGTGTCTTTTCTCGGGAGCAGCCCAGTGGGAGTGGTCCCTCGCTGTGCATACTTAAGAGGCAGACACCATTTTGGGGTCCTTCGCCTCGTGGCCCTCCTGGCACGAGGTATGTGTTGTGTGATTTCCAGCCCTGGGACCAAGTTGGCCCGAGGCTGCATCTTTGCTAGTAGGCCCAGTTATGTTGGCTGGGGCCTACAAGTCAAGAGGGATCCTAAGCTGTCCATCTAAGTGAAGGAAGCTACACTTAATGAAGGAAACCAGGGGAGGACCTTCCCTGGAGGAGACCAAGCAGAAGGCTTAAGTCTCGGGATAGGCCTGGTGACTTTATTAAGAAGGGATCCACAACTCAAGTTGTCCTACAGTTCGCCGGGTCGGCCTAAAGGCTCTTTAACTGTACGGCTGGAAGTGTGGGTATTACATCCTTTGGCAGAGGATTCCGGACTATTCAATTTGTTCTCAATCAGTCTGTGGCAGAGACTGTTAGCAAACTGGTTCATGTATCAGTCTGGCTGCTAGGCCAGTTGAGAGGGGTCTATCCGGGTGAGCAATACCCACTCAAGAGGGAGTGGTGAATGACTTTGGAGTTTAGGGGTTTTCCCCAGTGATCTGTACCGTGTACCTGAACCTTTCCTTCCCCTTCATCCTTTTACCTTCTTCGCAAGTTTTGAGCAAAAAGAATAAAACCTGACAGCTAGAGGTTTTACATCTTGTGTGGACATTGGAATTCTTTCAGACTTTCTTCCCCTAGATGACGAATGTTGATGTAACGTACAGGCCCAAAACGAACCATCAGCTCCTACGGGGGTAGTGCTACACAGGTTTGATATAGCGCCAACAGTTTGCACAGTGCTTTACAACATGAGGGCAGACAGTACAGTTACAATACAATTTAATACAGGAGAAATGAGAGGGCCAAAATGTAAATAAAGCTTTAAACTGAGGAAACTTACAAAATAATGGAACTACTATTATCATTAATAATGCATTTAATTGAATACATTTTTTTGGAAACAAGGGTTTATTACGTTATTATTATTTTTAACTGTTCTTCGCTCAAATGTAAAGCACTTTCACTTTAGGTCATAATATCAAGCAATGTCAGTACTACAGAGGGCTGTTGAGCAAAGCGATATTTTGCTGTAGGTAATTCTCTGGTCATTCTCTGATGCAGCATATATGTAAATTATTCTTTTCGTTCTGGGTATTTGAATGCTTCGGCTGAAACCTTCACAGAATTTCTATTATTTATAAATCCTTCAAGTTGGCAAAGTCATATCCTTTTGTGCTATAAATTCAGAAATGTCTGTATCTTATCTAGGCTTTATATAAATATGTAAAAAACCTTTTGAATTATAGCTTGCTTTTGCAGTACAACAGCTGGGAATACTAGGACAATGACTGCATCCGATAGCAAAACACATCTTAGAAAGGAATATTATGCCGCGTACACGCGGTCGTTTTTTGTGATGAAATAAAATGACATTTTGAAAAACGCCATTTAAAATGATCATGTGTGGGCTTCACATCGTTTTCCGTCTTCTGAAAAACGACAAAAAAAAAATTCGAACATGCTTCAATTTTTTATGTCGTTTTTCAAAATGTCGTTTTTTGTGTCGTAAAAAATGATCGTGTGTGGGCAAAAACGATGTTTTAAACCCGCACATGCCCAGAAGCAAGTTTTGAGACGGGAGGTAAAACTACCATTCATAATGGAGTAAGCACATTCATCACGCTGTAACAGACAAAAAAGCATGAATACTAACAAGTAACCAACTAAAACCAGCCTCAAGGCGAATAGAACTTCCCCTTTAGAGTGCCGTCGCTTTGTTCATCATTTTTTACAAACGATGGTGTGTGGGCAACATCATCAATGATGAAGTTGGAAAAATGTCGTTTTTTTTTCATGATGAAAAATTGCATTTTTTTTCATGACAAAAAGTGATCGCGTGTACGGGGCATTAGAGACTGAACTCTGGAGGCAATGGGCAAAGAACTAGTCATCAGTATTGCCTATGGTCTGGCTGCAGCTGATCCTTCCCCATTAGACCTCATGTACACTGCTGCTGGTAAACAGACGTTTATGAGCAGTTGGGTGCTTTTTTCAGCCGCCCCTGATTTCCTCTCTATATTATCTTATCAGCACATGTACACTGAGTCGTTTATAGTCCTTTCCAGGCAGTTGAGGTTAGAAGCATTTTTTTGGAAAGCAAAAAAATGCATACAGGACAGATGTTCAGAGGCATTTAAAATGCCAAAATGCCTATTACAGCCTGTAGATGAGTGTACACCCAGTAACTCACATTTAGCTGCGTTTCGTTTATAGTTGTTTTTAATGAAGATACATTTCTGACCATTTGCAATGCAAAAACCGCTTCTAAATCCAAAAGCGGCTAAACGCGGCATGTAAACATGGCGCAACGAACATTTTTAAACATTGGTTTCTAGCTGTCAAGTTTCATCATTCAGGAGAGGTTTGTGCATAAAGCCTAACTGATTTACCATGTCTTGTGTATCTCTGTGTGGAGGTGGATATCTTGGTAGAGGCAGGGCTTTGCTTCCCCATGTTAGACCTCCAGAAAAGAGAGCAGTGAGCAGCACAGTAGTGACATCACTAAAACCCCACTCAAAAATCTTCTGAGACTAGCAGTCAGAGGCGGCAGTGACTGGGATCTCAGACTGTAAAAATGCATCTATGAGGCTGTTATTTTTGGGAGTAATTCAAGACAAAAGATAGCATATTTCAAGGTACTGCTTAGGCACAATTAAAGGTTCACTTGAAGGTAGTATACTTATGGCATTTACATTCTTCCAGCTGCCCTTGTGATTGGGTGTATGAGCACAGAGCATTCTCATACTAACATGCTCCTTTTCAAAACACTTTGCTGCCCTAATGAAGAGCTTTATAGGCTATTCTTACCTTTCAAGTCCTGTTTCCCAGTATATATAGGTGTGTACTATGGCTGGAGATGATCAAGTCTCCAGTGAGCACTCTTCCTATAACAGCTGAGGTCAGTGGATGTCACATGTACAATGATGACAGGAAGGAACCTTTAGTCATGAAAGCAACCTTTACAGTACGAAGGCTGATATTGTTGACCTCTTTCTAGCTGTGCTTTGGCTTTGACTTTGATCCTTTAAGAGCCACTGACCTGAAACAAGAATGCAGTAAGTGAAGCCAGAGTGAAGTCAAAACTGCTAATCTGCCATATTTGTTTAGGGTCAGAGACTTTTGGAGCTACTGGATGAGAATGAGCGCCAAGCATTTTCGGAAGGAGAGGTCAACAGCAAGAGTTATTCTGGTAAAAGAATGTCACTCAGAGACCTAGGCCTAGGTCGCCGAGTACCATATTCTTTTTCTGTTAAATGTTTGCCTGTACAAGGTGATTATAATACTTAAGTTGTATATTGAATGCAACTACCTCAAGTGTTGATAAACCCAATAAAAATGTATTGATAAAAAAAAAAAAAAAGAATGTCACTCAGAATGACAGTATGGGTTGCATTTTAAATCTATATGAGGATGTCACAACTGTCAGTTCATAGATGTAAATCCTGTAACAAAGAAATCACAATTACAGTGTAATGTGTACTTTGTATTTTTTTTTTCTATTTTGCAGTTTAGATATATCTGGGAGATACATACAATAGAGACCACTATTTTGCAGGCCTAGACAACATCTCAATCACCCCCTCGTGCCCAGAGGTCATTAATGCATAGATGCCTAGGCCAAATTTGGCAGTGCGTTTTAGTTAATGTAAGAATAACTCTATGGCTAATTTGCATACTTAAATAAGTTGTATATACCGTATTTATCGGCATATAACACGCACAGGCGTATAACACGCACCATAACTTTAAGAGGGAAGTTTTAGGGGAAAAAACTTTCCGTAGCCCCCTGCGTATAACACGCAGGCACAATTTACCCTCTATTTTTAGGGTAAAAAAGTGAGTGTTATATGCCAAAAAATACAGTATTTTTAAAAGAACATACACAGTATGTATAAGGACATTAGAAGAATTTATATGGTAAACTGTTTAAAAAAATAAGTATTTTATTGTAGAGTTTGGAAGACAAAAACCTCCACATGTACCGTATTTAATTTATCATGATTTTTTTTGTCCACCTGAAGATGACAGTTACACTATTAAATATCTGGAAATGCAGATCCCATTGTGTGTGTGTTTAGTGTTCATTTGCAGACTGAAGGCTTATTTTGTCAATGAAGACTTTAGCCTGCATGTGATCACTGTGACATAACTGACATAGTGATTACATGAATGCTAACTACTCTTCAGTGGGGACCTGAGCTGTAAGTGATAGCTGGTGTTGAGATCCAGCTGCCAAGCAAAGTGTTGGCTGCTCATTCTCATATGGGAAATGTATTAATGTATCCTCAGCACCGGTCGTCATACTGGGGTTAATGAGGCAGTCCAGTAAAGAAAAAATGAAATGTCTATTAACCATTTATATTGACAACATCTAAACTGTTGAATCTTTTTATGTTATGTGTTGTGTGACAGTTGCCTTTTGAGCTCTGAATCAAGCAGAGGCAATTACCATTTGTATAGAAAATCTATATTGACAACATCTAACCTGTTGACTCTTTTTATGTTATGTGTTGTAGGACAGCTGCCTTTTGAGCTCTGAATCAAGCAGAAGCAATTCACATTTGTATAGCTTACTCTCTCTCTCTCTCTCGCTCTCTCTCTCTGTATATATATATATATATATATATATATATATATATATATATATATATATATACATACATACATACATACATACATACATACATACATATATATATATTTAAAGGCAAGCCCTGATGCGGCAATGGCGCTGGCTCAATATTCAAACTTTTTCACACCTGTACAGCCCAATATTGAAATAATTTGTATGTGTTACTTAGGATAGAAGTGCATTATTTTCTACTACTGCTATACCACATACATCCAAAGGTGTAATATACATGGCGTGTTCCAATAATAGTCTATACATGGTTGTAATGTTCTTTCACTGGGGATTGGCAGCCAAGAAAAAAAGGAAGGAAATATATTTTCAGTATGAAGGGACATTTAAGGCAATGTAATAACAACACAAGTCACTGTGGATTGGCAATTTTTGTATTGGCCTGAGACCACCTGTTTCTCCTGCAATTACCCCTCCATAGGGTCACCTTACAGAAGTTTTTTCTTAAAATTATTTACTGTTTCCATTAATTGTACTTATCCAGGGCTGGTTCACACCATAATCATAAAGGAATGCGGTGTGTGTTTCTATGCGATTTCTGTGCTATTTTAAGCCCATTAATTTGAATAGGCTGATATTGCACAGGATCTCATAAAAAATTAGAGCATGCACTACTTTTGAAAATCATGTGACCTGGTGCCTGCAATGCCACTGCATTTGGGGTTCAGTTTATAATATATTGTCACCTGCAGCAAATCACAAAGGTAGTGTGTTTTGAACGCAGTACTGAAAATGTGCATTGAAAGCGCCTTTCCCGAACCGCATTCTGGTGTGAAACAGCCCTCAAGCTTCAAAAGCCAAGCAGCTCTATGAGTTTACCAATGTTTAAACAGGCCTTATTGCCTTAGATAGTAGTATACTTTTTATTATTTGCCTATTTTTAGTAACCAATAACTTGGCGATCAAGTATAGGAATGAAGCTGTTGTTCCATGGCCTTGGCAACAAAATATAAAATTTGCGATTAGCAAGGGTGTGTACTTTGTTTGTAAGTACTGTCTTACTATTTATCTGGGTGTGGAGAGTGTATTTGTATGTATGTTTAGAGACTCCTTTCTTTAGTAATTTTTTTACTCTAAAGGCCTACAAAATGGTCACCCTTGATGTTTTTAAGTGGTAGAACACATTTGGATGGTGAATCTGTAGATTTTTTTTCTTTCATGGTTTGTACTAAAACAGTCAATGGCAGCACTGAATAAAGCCTCGTACACACGACAGAGGAACTCGACGGGCGAAACACATCGTTTTCCTCGTCGAGTTCCTTGTTAGGCTGTCAAGGAACTCGACAAGGCAAGTTTCTCCATTCCCGTCGAGGAAATAGAGAACTTGCTCTCTTTTTGGCTCGTCGAGTTTCTCGACAGTTTCCTCGACGAAAATGTCCTCTGCAAAATAAATGTCCCAGCAAGTTTCTTGCTGGTTTTTGCCGAGAAACTCGGTCGTGTGTACGAGGCCTAAGCTGTGACTGTAAAAAGTAGTACCTGTATAAAAAGTTGAAGTTAGACTGGCCATAAATGCACAGGTGGAGCAACCTTTCTGAAAACATCTGCCTGACCTCTCAGCTATCAATCTGGCCTGTGAACAGAAGCAGTGCATATGTGTGTTAATACTTCTTTCCTTTACCTAGGTAAGAAGAGTAAAGAATTATTCCAGTTGTTTCTAAGATGCATTTGTTGAACCCTAAACAGCCTGATGTTCAATGTTGCATTATTAAATCAGGGTAACATTAGGCCATTCATGACTGTCCCTAAACGTCATATCTAGGATTTCACTATAGAAGGTTGTTCCTCACATAGACTTTGCCGTAGGACACTTCAATTATGTCAATCATAGCATCCCTTGACACAACTTGGCATTTTATAAAAGTTCTGCACTAAGCTCCACCCAATTCTAACTGAGCTCCACCCTCTTGTGTCTGACACTTTCATCATAGGGGTGATGTGACTAATGCAAACAGCTGCACTACCATCCAATACTTCAGGAGAAATGGTGTGAACTCACATTCCTCTCAATTGGAGAGCAAAAACAACAATTCATGCATTTCTGTGCATACAATAGGAAGTCTGTATTTTTCTGCCAGTTTGAACAGATACGTGCCCAAGGTTTTAATGCTACACAGTAAAAACCTGTGGCTTTGTTTAACAAAAAAAAAGGCAGGCTTGATCCACCCGCTGGCTTGTTGACAATTTTTGGACAATTTAGGTTAATTTTTAGGCATTTTGCTAAGGCACTTCAGAAGAACCCAGATGGCATCCTGGCTTACTGAGCATGAACCTCAGCTTGCACACGTAATCTGAAAATTTAGCTGCCACATGCACATGTACTGTATATTATAAATTAACATGGAATCACGGTTTTTAACCATTGCACGATTAATCGTTAAATAATCGAGATTGCGATTCTACCCACCTCGCCAAAAACAAAACAGGCAGCCTGTCAACTTTATTACAACATCGCTTAGGCGGAGATAAAGAGAAACATTGTAACATTTTGTTCTTTTAGATCAAAGGGATGAACTTCTTTTGGTAAATGAGGGCAGTTTAACCACTTAAAGTCTAAACCTTTTTCTGACACTTCTTCAAATTCAAATCAGTATTTTTTGCTAGAAAATTACTTAGAACCCCCAAACATTATATATATATATTTTTAGCAGAGACCCTAGAGAATCAAATGGCAGTTGTTGCAATATTTTATGTCACACTGTATTTGTGCAGCGGTCTTTCTAAAGCAATATTTTTGGAAAAAATACACCTTAATGAATTAAAAAAAATGAAACAATAAAGTTAGCCCGATTTTTTTGTATAATGTGAAAGATGATGTTACGCCGTGAGAATTGTGATCAAATCGTGACCTTTATGCAAAAAAAATGTGACTCTTATTTTAGCCAGAATCGTTGATGGGTGTTTACATTAAGCTGTTATCTTCACAACTTTGAAAGGACTGTAGATTATTTCAAGTAGATTCCATAAGAGGAAGTATTTCTAACGCAAATATCAAAGAAAAAAACATAAATATAATTTAAAGAATATTGTATAAGTGTAAAAATGACTGCAGTATTTTAAAATGCCGTTAATAACTGTGACCAATCTATTTTACAAAATCGTAAATGTAAACAAAATATGTGTTACCCACTACAAATGTGTTTCAGCAAAGCTTTGCCAAAGTAGCTGTAAACATGTACTAAGTGAGAGTCCTTTCACTGTTTTCCATGCAGTATGGTGAGTCTGAGTAAGCCCATATGTCAAGATTTTTACTTCGTGGCTGTGCTGACAAGGAGTGCTGTGTGTATAAACGCTCACATTCTGTAGCACAGAACATCATCAGTATGAGTTAAGCCTAGTGGTCATAGAATTCTAAAAGGGGAGTACTGTACATACTGGACTTCATGAGGGCTTTCTTAAATATTAGTCTGCTCTGTACTGTTTACAAGCAGGTTTCAAGTCCCTACCTTTCAAATACCCAAATAAAAGGAATATGTCCTTTTTTACTACAATTTCTGATGTGTGCCAGATAAAACCAAATTCCTTATGGCAGGTTCTAAATTAAAGTCTGTATCACAAATGCAGCTGTCATAGGGGTAGACTAGTTCTGTTCAAATCATGCATCAGTTTTCATTTAGATATCTATACAGAGGTTGTTTTTTTGGCAAGATGATTGATACATGTATGCAATGAAAAGCATTTCCCACCCAATATTAATTTGATCACAGATACAACTGACATCCGGGCAATCTAGTTCCGTCCAAATCATTCATCAGTTTTTAGTTATCCATAGAGATGTTGTTTTTGGCTAGATGATTGGTCCATGTATGTAAAGCAAAGGATTTTCTTCCCCGTCTTTGTCTGATCACATATAGGATACATCTAATCATAAGATGACACATCTGTACATGTATGTCACTGTAATGGAACCATTTCCATTGTTTTTATGGGTTACATGTTTTCTAACCTAGTTCTTTATTACAGGGATATGGGATTTAATATTGACATAAACTCACACACACACACACACACACACCACTTGTTGAACCGGATGGACTGGTGTCTTTATTTAACCTTAAAGGGGTTGCAAAGATTTGTTTAAAAAAATAAATAACAAACATGTTATACTTACCTCCTCTGTGCAAGGGTTTTGCACAGAGTGGGCCCAATCCTTTTCTGGGGTCCCCCAGTGGCGCTCCTGGCTCCTCCCCACATCAAGTGTCCCCACGGAGACCCGCATTCCAAGGGGACACCCGTATGGGCGTGCTCCTGAGTCCTGCTGCTGCGTCCCTTGACACAGACAGCAGGACTCGGCCCCGCCCCATCCCTGACTCCCGTGTCACTGAATTTGATTGACAGCAGTGGGAGCCAATGGCTGTGCTGCTATCAATTTATCCAATGAGGACCCGAGACAGCAGCTGGATCTGCTGTGCTTGTCCCCGTCAATGGTGAACAATCAGGTAAGTACAAGGGGGGCTCTGGGGGCAGCTGCACTAGAGAAGATTTTTCACTTTAATCCATAAGATGCATTAAGGTGAAAAACCCACGAGGGTTTACAACTCCTTCTTTAACAACTTATGTAAATATTAGGCTCCATGCAAACTAGCATTTTTTTAAGCTCCTAGAAGCTGTTATTAGCATTTTTCTGCTCCTAGAAACTAAATAGTGTTATCCTATGTGTCCATGCACACTACATTAGGCTATTAGCTTTTACAAAAGCTATTACCAGCATTTTTATCCAACTTTTTTTCCAGTGTTTAAAAAAAAAACGCTAGTGTGCATGGAGCCTTAAAGAGTATTTGTCACTATAAAGTGTCACAACATTGAAAAAGGCCCTGCACAAAACTGTTAACGTTTATGTTCCTGGCAGACTTCAGGTCTGAGATTTGCTGTCTTCAAAAGCTATGGACTCCGGCAGAATCTTTTGCATCTGACACTTCTTGGTGTGTCAGGTGCCTGCATACCCTGCCACATTCTGTGATTTTATTTCTGCCTCCTGCATCACTAAAGGACACAGTAGTGATGTAAAGGCTGGTAAAATGATCTAGAGTGCACACTGTAGGGACCAGGAATCCAGCACACCAGCAAGTATGTGCGATGCAGAATGTTTTTCAATCTCTAAAGTTCTTGATGCCTTTAAAGTTTGGACTCACAACCAGACAGAAAAGTAAGTATTAAGAGTCTGTTTTTGAAGGGAGGTTTATTAGAAATGTTTTTATTCAAATGATAGAATTGCTTTTAATATTTATGAGGGTTTCCCTGCTGTAGGTTACCTGATCTCTTGTACCCTTTGATAGGGGAACATTTTTACCAGCAACAACTTATTATGTAACTAGTTTCCAAGCAATCCATTACATTTTTAAATTATTGAAGAACCTACTGATATAAAGTTTGTGTCTGTGTATGTACATAACTGTGGCTGCCTGGAAGCAGTATGTCGGGCAACCACAGATGAACATAGGTGGCAGTAGCTCCTGGGGCCCCAGTCAAGAGAGGCAGGGCATATGGGACTGGGTGCTCAATTCTAGCAGCGCTCATGATGGCAGGGTTATGAACTACCTGTCACAAGGCCATGATCAATGAGTAGATTGTGATCGGTGTTATGGAGCCCTCGTCTATAGCATTAAACCAATATTGTGTGTATTTTTAAGTAAACCGGTCAGCTACTGTACAGCATTTGAAACTTTTTAAAGCATAAGTAAACCCATATTTCGAAAAAACATTACATTCCTGGCATGCCGGGAATGCTAACTGCACATTGGCTGTGCTCTCATTCAAACTGTCAAACCATCCAATGGCTGGTGTCATAACGGATCACATGTGCAGCACCATGGCAGTTGAAGTTTAAACAGAGGCAAAGATGGCAGTTTCCTTGGCTGAAACAATAGGAGGGTTGCCCTGGAATCAAAGTCCGATTCAAGGGCAACCACAATAAGCTGCCTTGTAGTCCCTTCTGACTCCTGAATTAATTTCTTAGGCTATTATCCAATTTGATTGGAAATCATTGAATACATTCTTGGTGAATGACAAATTTCTGTAAAGGAAAAGTAGATTTGACTGGTCAATCACTCCATATGGACTTGGTTGTCCTTTTCTGGAGCTACAGAAGTCAGAGGTAATCTCTCTAAAGTGAAGTAAAAATTTCCTCTTAGACAGCTGGCACATGGAAACCTGTCCTTATTGGAAGTTTTCCCTTTGTCATCGATTTCATTGACAATTGTAGAATATAGAGGGTGAATCTACCCAGAGAGGACATGGACATCAATAAAAGACTCCCTTATTCCTATTTAATAGCTTTAAAATAACTATTTTCCCTTAACACAATGGCCTTTACTATAGACATAATGACAATGATTAAGATGAGAAGAATTACATTTGAAATGCAGAATGAAGAACATTATCCTACAATTCATCTTAATAATACACAAGCATATTTGATGATTGCCCTGGTTGGCAACTGTGTATCTGTCATTGGCAGGCATCTACTGTGACATTTCTGTCCTTAAAAATGAACTCTACGCAAACAGCTAAATTCTCTTTTAAAATACTGTGGGAAGATTTGTCTGTCTTGTGATTCATATTCAGATCTGCCACACTGCTTAGCTAGGCAGGCAGATTTTAGTGTCCCCACTCCACTTATAAGCTACAGCCAGCCCAAAGGACAATAAATTAGCATCATTGCCCCTGTCCAATGAGTGGTGACCCAGGGAGCTGCCCAGGTGAACCAGGAAGTATTAGCATGCCATGATATTTCTGGTTGTGCAGTGTGGCAGATGTGTAAATTATATGACTGACAGAACAAAATTACATAACCTTTGGAAGCGAAAATAGTTGTCATATTTGTTATTCCACTTTAGGTCTGCAATGCTGTTACATACAGTATCCCATCTGACAGATCCTGTTTTTACTGACAGAAATGTCAGATGGAAAACAGAAGTTCTTTTACTTTTCTTGTGGTGATGTTGACTCATGTGACACAAGGTTTTCATCAGAATTCTGTCAGAAGTGATTAAGGTCAGGATTATAGTGTACGACTTGTATGACTGGAATATGATAAGTAAGCAATTGTGAGCATTTTTCCTATCACCCTGTGTGACAAAACTGACTGCTCCCTTGATAGGAGTTGACTTTTCTCATGTAGATTGAGTGTGAAGGTCCTGTTCCCTTTTATGCAGAATAGATGAGCAAAAATAAAATGAATGCCACTGAGATGTTATGTAATGAGAAGCTATGTCACAATTCCAGTGCACATACATCAGTAAGGGAAATGTATATAAACAGGTACAGTTTAAGTGGAACCTGTCAACTCAACATTTCAAAAAAGTAGGTCAACAAGAAGGGAACAAAAAAGTAGGCAAACAAGAAGAAGTTAACAGTTTGTATTTATTGTTAGTTCTGTCAGGGAATAAATCTACTTTTCTATTGAATAACAATGGAGCCCTGGACAGCCATCTTGATATTCAGGACTTTGATTCAAGGACTGTACAAGGGATCATGTAAAGCCACCATAAGGCAGTTTTCAAACCTACAGGCCCTCAGGGACAGTCCTAGATTTTGAAGAAATGTTCCCAGAAATGTTTTTCTATGATTTGTTTACAAATTCACTGAAACACCTTCCATAAACCATATGGGGCCTTTTGTATCAATGTGTCGTTAAAGTTGAACTTTTGTATTTCTGTC
Organism: Rana temporaria; assembly: GCF_905171775.1. Classification (NCBI taxonomy): domain Eukaryota; kingdom Metazoa; phylum Chordata; class Amphibia; order Anura; family Ranidae; genus Rana; species Rana temporaria. The sequence goes on from NC_053489.1 coordinate 219,807,741, forward strand.
CTAATCCTGAGATTTACATACACTTGGCAGACAGCACAACCGTTCAGGTATCCTGAATTTTGTACTGCAGTTTAGGCCAAAGTTTAGGTATGTCAATGTTTATATAGTTACATTGGTCCAGCTTGGACCAATGTTAGTATGTATTTTACATGCCTGCAGGATCCTTCTGGAAGCTGTAGTAATCATCCCTACATAGTGAACAAAGGAGGTCAGTTGCAGGCCACGGGCGCCATTCTATTTTTTCAATGAATGCAAAGTGTTCTCTGATTGGACAAGGTGGAGATTGTGATGTCACTACCCTGTCTCTCCACCTTATTTAGCCACTTGCCCTCTGGAAAGTTTTACCACCTTCCGGACCAGGCCATTTTTTGTTATTTAACACTGCGGTATTTTAACTGACAATTGCGCGGTCATGCAAAATTGTACCCTAACTAAATTGATATCATTTGTTTTCACACCAATAGAGCTTTTTAGTGGTGGTATTTGATCACCACTGTGTTTTTTATTTTTTATTATATAAACAAAAAAAAAGATCGTAAAATTTGAAAAAATAACAAAACATGTTTTTGCTTTCCGCAATAAAACATATCCAATACAAAAATTAAAAAAATCAAAGTTCTTCATAAATTTAAGCCAAGATGTATTCTACTACATATTTTTGTAAAAAAAAAAAAAAAAAAAATGCCAATAAGCATATATTAATTGGTTTGTGTGTTATAGCATCTACAAACTATGATATATTTACGGGACTTTCTATGTGTGTATATATATATATATATATATATATATATATATATATATATATATATATATATATATATATATATATATATATATATATATATTAGTAATAGTGGTGATTATTGACTTAGAGCAAGACTGTGATAGTACTAAATTACACTTTGTGGGAACTGACTAACTGACACTGACATCACCAATGACGCTAATACAGTGATCAGTGCTAATAATAAACACTGACAGTGTACTAATGACATTGGCTGGTAAGACTTAACATCTAGGGCGATCAAGATGTTAAATGTGTGGCTAAGTATTTGTAAAATTTGTAAAATGTCTAAGTTTCTCATCCCTGCTTTGCCAGGAGAAGAAACAGAGAGATCGCTCCTTCTGTACAAGGCAATCAAACTGTGGGCCTAATGATGCTTGGTGTGTTTACTGTGTGCTTATATTTCTAAGGGATGTGTTGGTTTTTATTCTCTGCTTTGCAGGGAAACAAAAACCAGCACATTTTCGCTGTCAGGACAGAGCTCTGTGTTGTTTACAACCACAGAGCTCTGTCTTGTCATCCGCTTCACCAATCGGCAGGTCCCGGCCATCAATCATTGGCCATGAACGCACCCCCTACCTGGGAGAGCTGGATCACATATTAGATATGTGATCCAGTGCAGAGAGGCAGCATACTTCTAAGTCAGGCAGTCAGCAAGCATTTAATCAAAGAATGAGGATTCATTGAGAAATCGCAGCATGTTCCTTGAACTGTACCTGTACCACGCAAGCAACTCCCTTTGTAATGCAAAAGAGAAGAGGAGCTGGTAGCTAGTGAAGGTCCCTCTAGTCACATTGCCTGTTACAGTGATTTCCAGCTTCCACTGGGATCCCACAGGTATGACACATGCATACTTACTTTGGTCCAAGCTGGAACAATATAACTATGTAAAATTTGCTTTACCTAAACTTTTCGGAACCCTTCCCCCCCCTCCGGTGTCACATTTGGCACCTTTCAGGGGGGTGCAGATACCTGTATAATACAGGTATTTGCACCCACTTCCAGGAATAGACTCCCCCCCCCCCCCTCGCTGTTATCTAGGAAACACACTGGTCCCATGAAACAGCGGGGATCAGTGAGGGCGCGACGCTCACGCATCAGCAATAGGGAACCGGGCAGTGAAGCGGCAACGCTCCACTTCCTGATTCCCTCACTGAGAGACAAGCGTTTGCTCGGCTTCGGCTACTGACATAGGGGGCGCGCTGGACAGGTAAGTGTCCATTTATTAAAAGTCAGCAGCTGCAGTATTTGTCAATATATTTGCATGCATCACACCTGATTGCTCTCTACTGCTGCATCCCACTCCCTGACTTCTTCTGTGCAGGGAGTTAAAGCAGGTCAAAATCAGGTTCTTATACTAGTTGTATTTTTTTAATACATTAAATGAATTTTAATGACTGCACAAATGCATTTCATTTTTTATCTGCCATGTTTTATAAAATGCTCATAATGTTTCAATTATTTCCACATATTCCACCTTAGGTTCATAATGTGGGCTTTTGAAATTGTGTTTATAAACAATACATACTGCAAAAATATATTTATGTTTTATGAATGTCATATTTGGGTACATAACATTGCATTGTCTGAAATCAGTATCTGAAATAAAGTTGAGTTATATCAGTTATTAAAACAATCCTGGAAATTATTTTAAAATGTTGGAAAACAATGGTTTCCTATAATTTACACATTTATTTACACTTTTGTGTAGTAAAAGAATATTATATAGACTAGGTTCCAGATATACAATTTTCACCAGATCCCTTTACAATCTTAAAGTGTCACTAACCCCACTTCATAAAAAACTATCAATAAATGCTGTATGTTGTTCATGTTGTTTTGTATTCTGCAAAAAACTTGGTTGATCCTATCTCCCACTTTTTTCCATGTCCCAAATTCATCTATGGGTTTTCGAGAGCAGTATTGGCAGGTCTGCATATGTTCAAGTGGGTTTCTATGCTGAGCATTTCCTTCCTATCACATCTAAGCAGCCCATGTGATATAGAGTTACACATGTGGATGTATACATAGTGTTAAATGCCAGCCCACACCCTCCCTCTCCCTTCATGCCCATTGACCAGCTAAACACAATGGTAGTGGGGTAATACATGTAGATTGATAGAGGCTTCACCTCTCTCCTATACTAAGACACAGACTGGAGGAGCGTGACACAGCCTGTGACTGCCAGAAATCCACCCATAACATTTTATTGCCAAAAAATAAGCATTTGATTTCAAATACATATTTGTATGTATAAACTGTTTATTGATTTTTTTATTTTGAACATGAGACCCGCAGAAGAGGACTAAAAGCTCCTCCTGCTTATGTTTCCCTGCAGACAGGCTGGGAAAGAGCTGGGTCGTGTGACAGCTGTATATCGATTAGTAAAAAAGTACTTAGATTAAAATAATTACTGTGCCATCATCCACATACAGAACTAGAAGAGACAATGTAAATAAAACAATGTGTGATTAGTATTACCTTCACTCACACTATACCTCCTCCCCACCCCTGCCCCTAACACTTAATTTAAACATTTTTTTTTTAGCAGGTACCTTTTTGACAGGTGACTGCTCCCACATTTTTAAACTAAGTGAGATTGATGTCCGCTTGGGTTCATCCAGTCCCACAGCGCCGCAACATCTCACACACACTCAGCATGGATCTGGCTGTGATTCCTCAGAAAGTCTCTGCCAGCTCCCAAATCCAAGATGGTGAAACAAGGGATCCTGCAGAGATGGAAAGAACCAGCGCTGGACTCCAGGCACTGGTGGGTACCTGATTTTTAAAAGTAGGCAGCTGCAGTATATGTATCTACAGACTTTTTACCTTTTTAAAAAAAAGGCTGAAGTTTGTCTTTAAGGTGACACCTTGGCAAGCAATTGTGTTTCAGAGTGTTGAACGTGCTTTAGATCTACCTCACTCTAGGATGTTAATAATATACTTAATAACTTTTGTGCCAGTGTATTCATGGCAGTAAAGGATTACATATTAAGCTGATGTACAACGTAACAGTTATCAACTCTTAGATTTTTTGCTACACCTGACATTTAAATGAAACGGTGCTGTGCCCATGCAAGGCAAAGCAACGAGTTCACTTAAAGTGTACCCTAACAATGAGTTTCTGTTATTTGGTCTGTTAAAAAAAGGGTTTAATAATGTCTGTTCAATAAGTAAAAAAATATTTTTTGTTGACTTTCCCAGAAGTCTGCTTCCACCCTGTGTTGAGCTGGCAACACAGTGCCTCTGCTGGAATGAAATCCCAAATTACAGAACAAGTCCAAACATAATATTCCCCACGCACATGTTCCTCAAAATAGCTGTACTAATGCTAGGTGCTGTAATGATCATCGGCTGGAAACCGTAGGCAAGCCAAATGGTAGAAATGTCATCAGAAAGCCAATGATTTGTCAAAAGGATCCAAAGCTTTAATTACATGGTCACATGTTACACATAAGGAATGCTTCAGAACCACGCAGGGCCCCTTCGTTGGGCCCTTGCCTGATGAAGGGGCCCTGCATGGCTCCAAAACTTTGATGTGTGACCTTTGATCGTGTGACCATGTGAATAAACATAGTTACATAGTTACATAGTTAGTCAGGTTGAAAAAAGACACAAGTCCATCCAGTTCAACCACAGAAACAAAATAAAAAAACACAGTAAAATCCTATACACCCAACTCCATACCCACAGTTGATCCAGAGGAAGGCAAAAAACCCCAGCGGAGCATGATCCAATTTGCTACAGCAGGGGAAAAAATTCCTTCCTGATCCCCCGAGAGGCAATCGGATTTACCCTGGATCAACTATACCTACAAATCTTAGTACTCAGTTATATTCTGTACATTTAGGAAAGAATCCAGACCTTTCTTAAAGCAATCTACTGAGCTGGCCAGAACCACCTCTGGAGGGAGTCTGTTCCACATTTTCACAGCTCTTACTGTGAAAAAACCTTTCCGTATTTGGAGGTGAAATCTCTTTTCCTCTAGACGTAAAGAGTGCCCCCTTGTCCTCAGTGATGACCGTAAAGTGAGTAACTCAACACCAAGTTCACTGTATGGACCTCCTATATATTTGTACATGTTGATCATATCCCCCCTTATTCTCCTCTTCTCAAGAGTGAATAAATTTAGTTCCTCTAATCTTTCCTCATAGCTGAGCTCCTCCATGCCTCTTATCAGTTTGGTTGCTCTTCTCTGCACTTTCTCCAGTTCTCCTATATCCTTTTTGAGAACTGGTGCCCAAAACTGAACTGCATATTCCAGATGAGGTCTTACTAATGATTTGTACAGGGGCAAAATGATATCTCTGTCTCTGGAGTCCATACCTCTCTTAATACAAGAAAGGACTTTGCTCGCTTTGGAAACCGCAGCTTGGCATTGCATGCCATTATTGAGCTTATGATCAACTAAAACCCCCAGATCCTTCTCCACTACAGATCCCCCCAGTTGTACTCCCCCTAGTATGTATGATGCATGCATATTCTTAGCCCCCAAGTGCATAACTTTACATTTATCTACATTAAACCTCATCTGCCACTTAGTCGCCCAATCAGACAGAGCATTGAGGTCGGCTTGTAAATTGGAGACATCCTGTAAGGACGTTATTCCACTGCATAGCTTGGTGTCATCTGCAAAGACAGAAATGTTACTTTTGATCTCAGACCCAATATCATTTATAAATATATTGAAAAGTAAGGGTCCCAGCACTGAACCTTGGGGTACACCACTGATAACATTGGACCATTCAGAGTAAGAATCATTAACCACGACTCTCTGAATTCTGCCTTTCAGCCAGTTTTCTATCCATTTACAAACTGATATATCCAATCCTGTAGACCTTACCTTACACATGAGCCGTGTGTGCGGAACTGTATCGAACGCTTTTGCAAAATCCAAATATATCACGTCCACAGCCACGCCTCTGTCCAGGGTTTTACTTACCTCTTCATAAAAGGAAATCAGGTTTGTCTGACAACTTCTGTCTTTCATGAATCCATGTTGTCTGCTGCTTAAATAGTTTTTTTCCAGCAAGAACTCATCCATGTGGTCTTTTATTAAACGTTCCAGTATCTTCCCAACTATAGAAGTTAAACTAACAGGTCTATAGTTACTTGGTAAAGACTTTGATCTCTTTTTAAATATGGGCACCACATTGGCCCTGCACCAATCCAGTGGTACTATTCCTGTCATTAATGAGTCCCTAAATATTAGATACAGTGGCTTTGAAATGACAGAGCTCAACTCACCTAGGATCCGTGGATGGATGCCATCAGGTCCAGGTGCTTTATCCACCTTTATTCTGTCTAAATATTTCTGGACCATATCACTTTTGAGCCATTGTGGATTTGGGGCTGTGTCACTCCCACCCCCATTTTGGACATGAGCTCCCCCATGCTCCATTGTATACACAGAGCTGAAGAAAACATTTAATAAATTTGCCTTCTCTTTGTCCCCAGTCACCCACTCTAGATTATTTTGTAAGGGGCCTACATGCTCAGACTTCACCTTTTTACTATTAATATATTTAAAGAATTTTTTGGGGTTTGTCCTACTATCTTTTGCAATCTGTCGTTCGTTTTGAATTTTTGCATCCTTGATTTCCTTTTTGCATATCCTGTTATATTCTTTGTAACATTTAAACAACACTAGTGTTCCTTCATTTTTATATTTTTTAAAAGCTACTTTCTTATTGTTTATAGCTTTTTTAACTTTGACCGTGAGCCACATAGGTTTTATTTTTAGCCTTTTAAACTTATTGCCCATGGGAACATACTTTGCAGTGAGGTTCCACACAGTCTTTTTGAAGAATTCCCATTTCTGTTCTGTGTTCATCTGTGCCAATAGTCCCTCCCAGTCCAAGTCCTGGAGAGCAGCCCTCATCCTTGGAAAATTTGCTCTCTTAAAATTTAGTGTTTTAATATTTCCTGTATGTATTTCTTGCTTATAGTTAACATTAAATGAAATCATGTTATGATCACTGCTACCCAGGTGTTCCTTTATCTGAACATTAGTAATAAGCTCTGCATGGTTTGAAATTATCAGGTCCAACAGGGCAATAAAGCCCTGGATCCTTCTGAGGAATCCTTGGTGTGTTGATGACATTTCTACCCTTTAAACTACAGAACAACTCCCCCAGTCCCCTCATGGTATGATCTGTCGGATGGGAGATGAATAAGAGGAGACAGGAGGCATTTGGCAATAAGCTCAAGCTGTGGGTAGGTGGCCAGGTTAATGCAGGTTACTGCAGAAGCATTGCCAGTTGGACATAGTCAAACCTTTTGCCAAAGTGAATGAAAGGATCCAACATTGGTACTTATTGTATGTACTACGATTATTACAGGCACAAGCTCAAAGTGCTTCCTTTTAAAAAAAAAAACACATGCTGTTAGACACCAGTTCCATATAATTATATTTTAAAACATTAAAATTTTCAGAAATGTATTCAAATGCAAACATGTTTGATAACTGCCTACAATTGTATATATACCCAGTGAAGTGAACAGCCTTGAATGTTGCACAGGAATAAAACAAATCTCCCTACATAAGTTTCTTCAACTGTATATATCCATTAGAAAGTGCTCTTCGTGTTAGAAGTTTTTCTCTCCCTGGTTAGCACTGCAGTGAAGCCTGGGCATACAGCCAAGACAGCTAATTGGAGGAAAGGCACACACCCCCTCTTCTCAGGTACAGACTTACAACTCTATTCGTTGAATTGTTCAGAGCTCTGCTAATCTATTTATAGCAACCTCCCCAACACAAAACTCAGGCTGTTTTTATCATATGTGACGGAGAACTTGTCAGGCTGATAACAGAGGAACCGAGCAGGACAAAGCTACGGGACAAAGGGCTTTGAAGAGAGATGAGAGAAACACTGCAGATATGTGTGCCCAACTCAAATTTCATGAATCGGGTTTACATCCACTTTAAAGTAGAACTATGGCCTTCCATAAAAAAAAAGTGCTGCATCTGCATTTACAGTTTTATCTTAGCCCCAATGCAAATTGCCACATGTTAATGCTGCCACCCATTGACCCCTTTTATACGGGACATTTTTGTCAGACTTTGCTTGTTCAGTGGAGGATCGCTCCGCTGATCCCCGCTGAGCAGGCGGGTGACAGGTCCGTCTCCGCTTACTGTGCAGAGCAGACACATGAAAATGGACCGCCTGTCCGTTTTTATCCTAACCACCAGTCAGAAAGAAAATAGGAACACCGTCCGTCTGAATTTGGCGGAGAGGATCAGATCGAATAGCAGCAGGTGTCAGCAGACATGTCACCGCTGACATCCGCTGCTCCATAGGGATGAATGGATGGTCCAATCAGGTCTCCCTGAAAAACTTACAGGAGGACCTGATCGGATATGCAGTGTGAAAGGGCCCTAATGCAGCTTCCTGTGATAGTGTGGCAACAATGCTGCACTGCTCCTAAATTCCGAGTAGGGTTGCCACTCTCATGAAGGTTGTGTCTGCTTGCATTACAGTGGGGTAAAAAACGTTGCAGGAGTCAGAAAAGGTAAAGGGTTTTGGTTTACTGTATGAGACTTGTGCAGCACAGTAACTAGTGTTGGAACTAGGTTTATGTAGAATTCCTTTCTTGGGGAACATGTCTTTTTCCCCCATACCCATATGGCTGAGTATTTATGGAAGTCAAGCATTACAAGCAGGGAGACTTCTCTTACAACAGAGGTTAATGCTGGGTTCACATATGAGCATGCAGCAACTCACAGCAGGAGTCCGCTGCGTCCTCGTTCATTGTTTTAGATCTGATCTCAGCCCGAATTTTGGGCTGAATTTGGACCTGAAACGAACCAAAAGACGCACAGGACTCCTGTGCAAATCGCATCGGAGCCGCTGCGGAGATGTGTGAACCGGCTCCATAGAGAGTCGGTTAAAATCTCCTGCATCCAATTTGCACTGGTGTGAACCCATCCTTAATGAGGCATGTAATGATGACTGTTACCCAGTGACAATCAGTATATTGTTTCCAGCAGTGTTATTAAATGTTTGTGTTTTAATTTTTCATAAGAACATTTAAGACTTACTGGTAACAATTCACATACAATTGCTTGATATTAAGTAAAGTGGATGTTTAACCTTGAATAACTCCTAGGTTGTTGTGATCTGTCTTGTAAGTTGAATGTCACTGCTATCTGTACAATGAATCATTGAATAATAGTAATTTCCTTACCTTATTAGCGTTAAACAGCCCTGTAGGGAAGTTGTCTGTATTTTCCACAAGTATTTATTGTGGAGAAGGACACCCTGTTCTTTACATGCCTCCCTCTCGTAATTTGCAACATAAATGAGTGTGTGAAAGTATGAATGATTTCCCATTTCCTATGCACTCTTGTAAGCTATGCATACTGAATAGCTGGTAAAGATATGTAATATATGTACTGGGCTTCAGGTTAGAATAGAGTAGACATTTAAATAATTTTGTCGACATTGGAACATTTTAATAAGTTAATATCATAGCCCAGCAGACGATGTACCCAAGAGCATTTTCAAGAGCATTTGCAATTGTTAAGGCTGTACAGAATTCCAAGCTATTTGGAACAATAGTCTCTAATAATGCAGACTTAGTCTTAATGCACACTGCTACTCCTAAACTCACATTTTTGGAGTTTTTGGCGTTGTTTGCCAAAGCACCTGAACCCAGCTCAATAAAAGCCTATTTGTAACACATGCACACGTGGAATTGATTTACTAAATACAAATAGACTGTGCACTTTGCAAAGTGCAGTTGCATTCTCTAAGTGCAATTGCTCCGGAGCATAATAAGACCCCTTTCACACTGAAGGCCCTTTACAGGCGTTTTAGTGCTAAAAATAGTGCCTGTAAACTGCCTTCCATGCCTCCCCAGTGTGAAAGCCAAAGTGTTTTCACACTGGGGCGGTGTGCTTGCAAGATGGACGTAAAAAAAAGTCCTGCAAGCAGCATCTCTGTGGCAGCGCTGTCGAATCGCCTGCAAACCATGCTTTTTTTGGGTGCTTTTAATTAAAAGCACCCCACTCCCGCCCGCACAGCGCCGGTAAAGCAAGAAATGCTTTACTGCCTAGTGCGGGGTGCCTCTAGTAAGAGCTCTTTGGTGACACTTGGATGGTGTGTATTCACTGGGAGGATTGCACTAACGAGGGAAGTTTTATTGGCACTGAAGCTTTAATTTGTGTTTTATGATTTTTTGTGTGCGGCGCTCTAAATGACTGCACATACAATTGTGGTCGCACCGAGAGCACACACAAACTGCAGACTCCTATAGAACTTCATAGGTCCCAGTGGCACAGGGGGCACACATAAAACGACAATGTGGACAGTAAGGCCAGTGGACAGTTTAAGCTCTAAGAAAGGAATTTATAAAAAAATAATCAAATCCATGTAAGATATAGGAAAAGTAAACATTACCACTCTAAATTTGTAGTGCAGGAACCCTACAGTGAGAGAGACATTTGTAAAATATGTTGTGGAAAGTCTGTAGGAATAATGCAGCCTAATTAGAATGCCTGAGTGTTCAGGTTATGTTTTACGCTAACTAATTGCAGGTCTGGTAGATGCCAGAGGTTACTTACAATTTCTATTGCTGTAGGGAATGATATGACTTAATTTGGAATCAGTGAAGGGTAGTACCAATAATGATGTGTTCAGTGACATGTAGTGTTTTAATACTTAAAGCTGGATTATGGGAAGCAGAAGAATAAATGTCGACATAGAGCAAAAGCTCTGCTAATTGTCATCAGGGACTGTAAATGAGACAGTTTTCTCTCTCTTATTTTGTGTTATTAAAGCACACATTTACTGTTCATTTCGAAGAATTCGAGAGACAGGAGAAGGTTTCTGAAATGTAAACATTTTACATTGAGTTGTACTTCGGATTTCCTGTTAACCCTCCTATTCTCTCCGGGCCTTGCTGGAGCTCCACCATAATCGCAGCTGACAGCACAACCTGCTTGCATACACATCAATATTCATGCTCAGCTTGGAACATTCTCTTCCTGCGTCTGTTTGCATTGTTAGAACAGTCTTCTTTACATTTTCATGACCACATGAACACAAACTTTACTTAACTCTTGTGGAATAACACATAGGCAACTATTGTCTGTTACTGAGACAGTTACATGTCCTCATTCATTCACACACATTTTTTTAATATGAGCAGCTGGATGTTTCCTGACATGTAAACGCATACATTGGATGCATCCATTTGTATCCTTTACATACTTCATGACTACTTTGCATTGCAAGCTGGCTTAGGACAAAAGGTTAATTCATTGACAAAAGCTCATGAAGGAAATGTTGCAGATCAGAGCTATTACAGTTTCAAAGGTAAAAAGATACAATAAATATTTATGGAATGCTTTGATAACTGTCAGTGGACAATATCTGAAGACATTAAAAGACTCTAGAAAATAAGGGCAATGAATGGATAAGATGTCCATTGATCAAAAACGTCCTATATATATTTATAATTCTGGAGGGGCAAAGGCCAAAAAGCTATACTTTGCACTGTTTAGATCTATCATCTAGCAATATACTCAGCTTTGTACAAACAATCTCTGTATGTCTAGCTGTATGTGCTTTTTGGTTTATATACATCTCTGTGTGTGCTCTATTGTTTTTAAATGAGAAGCCTGGCGATTTAGTATTTTTTGGATTACAGTATCGTCAAAGGTGTATCAGTGTCTACTATTTACTGCATATAGTAAAATAAATACTCCACCTTGATGCAGGGGCAAGCAAGGAATGATTTTATATCTAACGGACATTTCACACTTGACTATACATGACTAGTTGGTCTTAGCTAGGTCTCTCAGTAAATAAAAACATAATTACATTTCCTTATTATATAGACTGCCATATTAGTGTATAGTTATTGATGACCCATTACGGTTGAGTCTGCTGTAGTGGTAGTGGTGATGAGGGTAACAGATTAAATATTCACTACTACACCACTTAACTTAACACCTAGTCAGAATCAAGTCAGTGCTAACTAATGGAAGTGCTTTAAAGGGGGCTTTACTTTAAATATAGATATCCTGTATTTTTTATAAGACCCCTCTGTTATTAATGGCTCCTCATCTCCTATTACCTACTAGCAAGCAACAGTGGGACCTCTGTCAAGCTGTCGCATATAGGGCTTGGTAGATTGGAGTGCAACTGCAAAAATGAATTAGTAGGAACACAATTTTTTCCCATAATTAAGCCCCCCCCGGTGGGGCGAAACATGTGGGCGACATGGCCTGGATGAATCGAGCTGAGGCTGCTTTTAACTGCTAACCACTCAGGCTGGGCAAGGTTTGCAGCGGCCAGGCAATCTCTTCCTATTTCTGCAGTGTGCTTTGGGTCTGGGCAAACATCTACTGAAATTGCACCCTGGCTGGTCAGCAGCATCCAACTCACGTGACTTTAAAAGCTTGAGCGGGGACTCTTAAGCATTTATCTTAGGTCACTACGAAAATGAATTGTCACCTTTACCAAATCTATGTACTGTAAAGATGTGCTGCAGTATGAGATTCTGAGAAATTTGGAGACCTGTACGAGAAGTATACCCCTACATGTAAACATACCAAATTATGTTGGGTATGTGAGGTATAGATGCGTGTTTTTTGAGCGAAGAAATCAGCAGCATAATGGAATATTTTTTTTTATCTAATAAGTTGTTTCTAATGTGTATATACAGTATAATTGATATAGTAAAATTATACCGGTGCAAAAATTTATAAAATCTAACAGCTGCTGAACACTCCAGGCAAATTTACAAAAAAATCCCAGGCAATAAAAGTACAAATAATAGTGCAGTGCTAATTATAACAATTGATTCATCTTTTCATCCTATAAAATCAATAACATGATTAAAAGAAAAAAGAAAAACGTTCATAAGAAGTTCATGAAGAGATAGAATCAAGATTCCAAATCAAGTGACAATGTGCCTCAATGAAGACTGAAATTTCGTGCCAAAAGTGAACCCTCCACAATAAGACACTCTATGTCGCTCATCTCAACAGTAGGACCCCTGAGTCAACAAAGGGTCAAAAAGGCTTCCCCATAAGGGGAAAATCCTGGAGAGTAGTGATAAACCTCTTCAGAGTGCAAGCAAAGCACATGGAGCACCATATCAGCTCGTATGCAGGGAATCTCAGCATTAGATCATCAGTGTCCCAGTATATGCAAATAAAACTGAAAACATCTAGTGCTCTCTGCTAGCATACGTTTAATAAACAAAAAGAATCACACTTAGATAAAAGGCACTTCCATTCCAAGCGTTCTGTCACATAATACCACATGAAATCAGGATATGGAGACGTATATACATTATAGGTTGTGGAGAAAAACTTAACTCAATATAACTTAAGCAATAAATACACTTAAAATATATTCTTTACCGCAGAACGAAAAATTATGAGGTTTGGACTGCTCCTTGATTTTAGAGTTGCCCACATTCCTCATTGGTAGACAGTCATAGACCATTTGCTTCATGGTAACTTAGGCATTTGATATTCAAAAACAATGGTCAGAATATTCCTTCACTAGAAGAAAAAAAGATCAGATGGAGGGACAAATAAGAAAAAAGATGAGTGAATTAGATATCAGTAAAACATTAGAGCAAGTACAATTAAGCCCCGTCAATGGAATATGAGTGAGGACCCATGATACATTTTTGGAATTTCAGCCCAAATATGTTGTAGATTTTAGAGAGAAGTGTAAAACCTTTTTGGCTGCTATGATATGTTCCTCTTGTGGATACTGTATGTCCCACACTTACTTCCCTGGTCACCACAAAGGAAGTGAAAGGGCAGTGGGGCCACAGTCCATAGAAAACCTCATAGTGGCCCAAACCGGAAAAAAAAGTTTTGTTGGGAGTTCCACCTTAATTTGCATATAAGCCACAAAACAAAATGTGCTGTTGCTGTATTTTAAGAGCTTGTATGTCTAACATAAAGACTCCTGGCAAAGTAGTTCAGTTACAAAATACAGAAGTATGTTGTCCACATTGAATACCCATAGATGGTTCAACCAGTTAAGGAAAATATTTGCTTCCAGAAAAAAAGTGTGCTACATTTCCCTTTAAGAGCAAAGGTCTAATATGTTTGTAGAGACATACTGGGAATACATTACGCAGATGGTTTAATATCAGGTCAAATATTTTTTAATGATGGTGAAAAAGCATGGACAGGCCAGTTCCTTGCAGACCTCTTAATGTAAACTGGAAAGTTTTTTTCCTCCTTGCACAATGTGAATGTTTAAAAATAGCAAGGATGACTAATGTGTACTTCTTGTTTTGTAAAGCTTTTCTTATTTCACTTTGGAATGACTGCTGGGATGAATAAGCTTCTAGATTTAAGCCAAATAGTCACTTTGTTTTAAAGGTGATGTCCCACTAGGACAGGAAAAAAGGGTGTTTTTTATTTGTATCTTGGTAATTTAACTTTTGGGAGCCAAACAGGGAAATCAAGTATACAGACATCTGAAAGTGGCATTTTTGTTTCAGATCACAGCATTCTAAACTTTCTGGATTAAAGTTCAGCTGTATGAAAATACATTTTCAAAGGAAAAAAAAAGTTGTCTTAAATTAAATACTGCAGCATTTACTATGACAAAGTTGGATATTTTATTCACTTATCTCTGTATTTCCATTTCAGTGCTAAGGTCTAACAGAATCTCTAGTGCAGATTCATATTTTTCTGTAATGCAAGGTCAGTATATCTACTCAGATGAGCCATATTTAGGATAAGCAGTCTGTTTTTTTCACTTTACCCAATTTCACTGCAAATATTTCACATTTTGAAATGGAAATTTGCAATATCAAAATTAAGTGAGAAAAAAACTCAAAAAATACATTGCCACTTTGCTCTAAATGGGCAAGGTGACAGTGTCTCTTCAGGAAATAAGGTATTCATCTACAACTAATTAAATAGGTCATTGGGCTGCACAAAATATTGCTTGTCATCGGACAGCTGAGTCTCTCATACAACATCGCTGGATCAAGAGGGGGCTGAGGGGGCTGCTGCACACAGAACATTTTTAACATAATGCATAGAATGCATTAAGATAAAACAAAAAACGTCTGCCTTTAGAACCACTTTAAGGCTAGGTACACACGGAAGCCTGCTAGCAGTTAGTTTAAAGTGACAGTCAGCATTCTCATTAAAGGGTCACTAAAGGAAAAACATTTTTTAGCTAAATAGCTTCCTATACCTTACTGCAGTCCTGGTTTCATGTCCTCATTGTTCGTTTTTGCTCTAATCCTTCTCTGTTCTGAAAACTTCCTGGTTGTCTGTTTCCTGATGAAAAAGGTAATGGGAGCTTTCTCTCTGTGGTCACTAATCAAGGAGGTGTGATTACTGTGTGTCTAAAACCCCTCAACACCAATCAGTTTTGTTTTACAAACCATCACTGCCCTGTATTGGCTCTGTGTCTCTGTACATCACAGAGCAGGAAACAACATGCAAAAACTAAACTGAAACTACAGGTACATTATATGATTGATTTTTATCTATTTTTAATCATTTTTAAAAGGAATCAGTTAACTATTATGTCTCTATACCCTGTAAACAGTCATTTCAGCAAAAAAAAAAATTTCCTTTACAACTCCTTTAAGTTCTGTGTTTAACATTCCCAAACTGGAACTGAATGGTACTTTGGAAGCCTCAACAAAGCTTGCCAAATGCTTTGGAAATGCTTTTTAAAAGCTCTTATACAAGTTGAAGCCCGTGTGAACAAGACCTAAAGGTGACTATACATGTAAATTGGGCTGCCGGACAATAATGTGATTTGTTATAGCTACACCACCTGTAACAAATATTGTCATCTATATTTATGGCCAAAGCTGACCAATTTGAAAGTTTACTACTTATCCCTGGTTCACACTATGATCGCTTAAGAATAGCCCAGGAGATGGGAAGAAGTGGGTGCTTTCATCTCATCGGCGCTAGGCATTTTTGGCGAATTACACCTATCATCACATGCCAAGAGACTGCTCCGTATACTCTTCTTTTATGTTAAAAAAGCTATTTTATTGTCCTGGAAGGGCACACAGACCTCTCTGAAATCAGTGAGAGAGCGCAGCACGCTTTGTGCATGCACAATAGGGACCCAGCCGTGAAGCCGAAGGGCTACACTGCCAGGTTCCCTTACCCCCAATGGCGGCGGCATCACCCGACCAGCCAATATAAACATTGGCTGCAGTGCCGACATCGCCGGACTCCAGGACAGGTAAGTATCTTAGGCCTCGTACAGACGACCGGATCTATCCGCTGGGATTGATCCGCGGATCAGTTCCAGCAGATAGATCCGGTCATCTGTATGTCCGAGCGGACAATTCCCAGCGGATAAAAATTTTGTAGCATGCTACAAAATCTATCCGCTGGGATCCAGTCCAGCGGACTGATCCGGTCGTCTGTACAGACTCACCGGATCAGTCCGTCCGCTCCCCTCCCTCGCATGCATCGTAATGATTCGACGCATGCGTGGAAGTATTTACCTTCCAGCGTCGCGCATGTCGCCGCGTCATCGTCGCGGCGACGGCGCGACACATCACCGCGGATGTATTCCGCGTGGATTTCGATCTGATCCAAATCCGCCAGAGGATTTATCCGCTGGAAACGGTCCGGCGGACCGTTTCCAGCAGATATACTCTCGTGTGTACGGGGCCTAAATGTTAAAAGTCAAAGCGGGAAGATTGGGACTTTAAATGAAGCTATTTAACATGGTGAGGGTAAATTGAATACAGGTACATATTTATTGTTTATAGAAAAATTTATAGAATACATTTCAGGAATGGAAACCACTTACAAGAAAAAACATTATGGTAAATTTAATTCCATATACATTCTCACACACACATATATATATATGTGCGCATGTGTAAAGACATCAAGGGTACATGCATATCAGGGGAGGCAAGATATACCCGCCCCGCACACGTGCGTGCCGACTCTTACCTGCATCACGCTGGTGCGGCGTAAGCAGGGAGGGGCTTTGACGCCGATGGTAAACACCGCCCACGGAGACACCCACGTTCCCCAAGCCAGGCCAGGATGAAAAGACTTGTGCCCCACGTCATGACGCCAAGCACGGCGCCACACGTGAGGCAGGGTGTGTGGTGCCGATGCGCTGTGGACACGCGTTGGGCATTTAGGATGCAGTTTTATGCCTACACTATATCATCAGTTCTGAACATCATCTACCAATGAATCATGGTTTTATTGTTTTTTAATGTTCCTACCCCCTATGCAAATGCTGCTCAGATGGCTTATGTACATATATGAAATTATTGGATATGTTAATCAAGCAATTCGTACCACTATGTGATGCCAAGTTGATATATATGCATGTACCCTTGATGTCTTTACACATGCACACATATATACGTGTGTGTGAATGTATATGGAATGACATTTACCATAATGTTCTATGATCAATAAATATGTACCTGTATTCAATTTACCCTCACCATGATAAATAGCCTCATTTAAAGTCCCAATCTTCCTGCTTTATCTTTTTTGAACCAAGGATGGAGGCACATTACATGCGCCTCATTCAAAGTCCCAAAATCACCCCTTCTTTTTTTTTATGTTAAAAGTCAGCAGCTACAGTATGTCAGAAAGGGGGCAAATAATTTCTCACAGTATTGTGTGTGTATATTTTTCTATATATATATATGTTGTGTGAAAAAGTATTTGCCCCCTTTCTGATTTTTTGCATTTTTGGATTTTGCATTTTTGGCACAGTTAAATGACACTTAAATGATTCAGATCATCAAAAAAAATTATTATTACAAAAAGATAACTCGAGTAAATGCAAAATGCAGTTTTTAAATGATGGTTTCATTAATAAGGCAAAAACGCTGTCCAAACCTGCCTGGCTTGGTGTGAAAAAGTAATTGTAATTGCCCCCTAAACCTAATAACTGGTTGTGCCACCCATGGCGGCAACAACTGCAATCAAGCGTTTGCGATAACTGGCAATGAGTCTTTCACATTGCTGTGGAGCAATTTTGGCCCACTCTTCTTTGCAGAATTGTTTTAATTCAGCCACATTGTAGGGTTTTCCAGCATGAATGGCTCAATTGGATTTAAGTCAGGTCTTTGACTAGGCCACTCCAAAACCTAAATTTTGCTTTCTTTAAACCATTTGGAAGTGGACTTGCTGTTGTGTTTCGGATCATTGTCCTGCTGCATAACCCAAGTGCACTTAAGCTTGAGGTCACAAACTGATGGGCAGACATTCTCCTTTAGGATTTTCTGGTAGAGCTCATAATTCATGACAAAAACCTTTGTCTACTACAAACGAGAGAAAAAAAGCTTGTAACCATACACTCCTGTGGCCCCTGATGAAGGTCTGTTGCTCCATCAATAGACCAGAAACGCGTCGGGCATTTCTCCACTGCTCTCTACAGAGTGTTTTTTAATCTATTTGTATTGTGTTGTCACAAGGTTTAATTTTTATTATTTTTTGTTTTTCCTGGGTTCCACACACGGGACGTGTGTCCCAGGTGTCACTTTATCACTATTCTCTACATGTTTTTATTTTTATTATTTTCTTTGACTGTTCCAGAAGATTTTTGTAATCTAACATCCAGAATCATTCTGTAAACAAGTGTCAACCCATTTTGGTGTAAACATCTAATAAATTAATTTATACATCCTTACTGGAGTCTGGCCTTCAAAGTCCCATCTGGGGGTAATCGTTTTCTTTTTGTCTAAACTACCAGGGATGTGGCCACCCCTCCAGTTCAGGAACATATGAACCCCTCTCTTTTATATATTTTTATAGCTCATAATTCATGGTTCCATCAATTATGGTAAGTCGTCCAGGCCCTGAAGCTGCAAAGCAGCCCCAGACCATTACGCTACAACCACCATGTCTGACTGTTGGTATGATGTTTTTGTCATGAAATGCTGTATTAGTTTTATGCCAGATGTAACGGGACGCACACTTTCCAAAAAGTAAAATTTGTGTCTCATCAGTCCACAGAATATTTGCCTAAAAGTCTTGGGAATAACCTAGATGTTTTTTGGTAAATGTGAGATGGGCCTTTGTGTTCTTTTTGGTCAGCAGTGGCTTTGGCCTTGGAACCCTACCATTGATTCAATTTTTGCCCAGTCTCTTTGTTATTGTCGAATCATGAACACTGATCTTACCTGAGGCAAGTGAAGCCTGCAGTTCTTTAGATGTTGTTCTGGGTTCTTTTATGTCCTCCTGGATGAGTCGTCGTCATTCTCTTTTTGTGAATAATGTCTCTCCCCGTGATTCACTGAAGTTCCAAAGCCTTAGAAATGGCTTTGAAACCCATACTTTTTTTCTAATCTGTTCTTGGATATTTTTAGATTGTGGCATGATGTGTGGCTTTTTGTGATCTGTTGGCATACGTCACTTTGTCAGACAGCTTCTATTTATGTGATTTCTTGATTCATCAGGTCTGGCAGTAATCAGGCCAGGGTGTGGCACGTGAAATTCAACTCATATTTCCCCCAAAATGTTGGTTAATCACAGTTCATTCATGATTCAGCATGGGAGGGGTCAATTACTTTTTCACATAGGGCCAGGCCAAACAGCTTTATTCCCTTAATAAATGAAATAATAATTTAAAAACTGCATCTTGGATTACTCTGGTTATCTTTGTGTAATATTAAAATTTGTTTGATCTGAATCATTTAAGTGTGAGAAATATGAAAAAAAAGAAATAAAATCAAGACGACGAAAAATACCTTTTCACCCAACTGTGTGTGTGTGTATATATACATTAGTTATATCAGTAGTTATGCTGAAGTTAGGCATAAATCGTGTTGTCTGGCTTGTGTACATATAAGTCATGGCACATGCATTCTTTTCTCAGCTTCCCCTTAACTTATGGCTTCTGTACAGAAAGTCAAACAGCTGCATCCTGCCAGTTTGCCCTTATTTTATAGACAGCTGGTTATAAAGCTGTGTAAATATCTCCTCAAGGTTGGGTTCTAAGGCTGAAATTGTCACGGGCTTCACATGCTTTGTTTTAGTTGGTATTAGTTTCAATTATACAGGACAGAAAGGACCAAGTGCAGCTGACATTTGCAATGCCAACTGTAAGATTCATTGAAGTCAGTTTTTTTCCTATGTACATAAAATACTAGAGGAAATCAAAGCATCATCTATTAATATATGAGCATTAGAGGAGGGAGAGGTGTTTTTTCACATATAATACACAAGCTGTCAAGTTGAGAATATAGGGCCAGATCCATCTATTGATACGCCGGCGTAATTTCAAAATTCCCGCGTCGTATCTTTGTTTTGAATCCTCAAAACAAGATACGACGGCATCTCGACTTGATCCGACAGGCGTACGTCTTCGTACGCCTTCGAAACTTAGATGCAATTTTTCGGCGGCCGCTAGGTGGCGTTTCTGTCGTAATCCGCGTTGAGTATGCAAATTAGCTGTTTACGGCGATCCACAAACGTACGTCGGCCCGGCGCATTTTTTTCCGTCGTTTGCGTTCGGCTTTTTCTGGCGTATAGTTAAAGCTGCTATATGGTGGCGTACTCAATGTTAAGTATGGCCGTCCTTCCCGCGTACAATTTTGAATTTTTTGCGTCGTTTGCGTAAGTCGTTCGCGAATAGGAATTTGCGTAGAATGACGTCACCGTCGTAAGCATTGGCTGGTTCCGGTTTAATTTCGAGCATGCGCACTGGGATACCCCCAGGGACGGTGCATGCGCAGTTAAAAAAAAAGTTGTTTACGTCGTGTCACGACGTATTGACATAAAACACGCCCCCATCACTTCCATTTGAATTCCGCGCCCTTACGCCGCAACAGATACGCTATACGGCGCAGATTCGTTGTGGATTCAAACAACACAAAAGTAAGTTACATCGGCGTAGCGTATCTTAGATACGCTGCGCCCGGCGCAGATGTATGTGGATCTGGCCCCTGGTGTGCTGTATGTTTTTTTTTTTTTGCAAAAAGCCTGATTCTGTCTAAATGACTAGCACTCTGTGAAGTGTTCACGACATTTGAAAAAATGGCACAGAGCACTCTGGAGCCAGCACCAACATTCACTATTTTAAGTAAAGTAGATGTTGGACAAACATATTTTGTAAAAACTGAACAGAATGTTTCCCTCCTCTAACAGGGTGGATTAAATAAAAAGAAAAAAAATCAATACTACTTTGAATCGGCACAAGAAGCAGTAAACCTAAACCAGAAACAAACTATCTTACTAATATACTGATAAAATAGTAAGCTGTCCCTTTAAGTGAAGACCACTTTACAAACCAATACATATGATTAACCATTTTAATACCGGGCACTTTCGTCCCTTCCTGCCCAGGACAATTTTCAGCTTTCAGCCCTGTCACACTTTGAATAACAATTGCGCGGTCATGCTACACTGTACCCAAACTAAATTTTTATAATTTTCTTCCCACAAATAGAGCTTTCTTTTGGGGGTATTTGATCACCTTTGGGGTTTTTAATTTTTGCTACACAAACGAAAAAAGGCCACATTGTTTGAAAAAAAAAAAAGTTTTTCTTCGTTTCTGTCATAAAATGTTGTTGGGCAGCACTGTCTATTTATATAAATCACAAATTATTATAAAAAAGTGCATCAACGAATCACATATTCAAAAATCCAAAACCTATGGATTCATAATTCGTCCATGTGCCTTCAAAGTGCTCTGTGCTCAAAAAGTATAAAGATGTTACAGTGCAAAGAAAGTGCTCCTCAGAAAAACCAGACAGGGGTTATCTCAAATGATAGAGTAGAGATCATAGGCGCTTTATCTCTCCAGGATGACTGACGCTCTCACCATTAAGCATCCAGGTAGCTCAGTAATCCCGTCGGTAAGATACAACAGTGGTGTTTCCACAATAAGATTCCACACAAGAATCTCTGGGTATTGCCAGGGCCATCCTGTAACAGGTGTACTGGTCTTCTGTTCAGTGCTTCTCAGGTAGAATGGTATGTAATGGCTTGATACATGAATCATTATCCTTTAATCAAGATGGTCTCCACTAGAGATGCTAGGGGGGGAGGTTTTCTCAACAAAATAAAGCATGGAGACATGAATGGATGTTTTGGGCTTGTGGTGCTCAAATGCAGTGCAGTTCTGCATTAAGATTGAACCATCTCTTGTTGAACTTCATTGTGTGGCCACGTGTCTTCTTTAGAGACCTTATATTAAATAGATTCCTCCAAATGATACAGTCCCTATTTAAAGATTTGTATCCCCTCTTAAAGCGGTGATCCATCATGGGGGAAAAAAATTAAAAGTCATCAGCTACAAATATAAGGAGACTTACCTGTCCACGTGTCTTCTTTAGAGACCTTATGTTAAATAGATTCCTCCAAATGATACAGTCCCTATTTAAAGATTTGTATCCCCTCTTAAAGCGGTGATCCATCATGGGGGAAAAAAATTAAAAGTCATCAGCTACAAATATAAGGAGACTTACCTGTCCAGGGACGCCGCAATGTCGGCACCCCAGCCGATTTTCTATCTACTGATACTCCGGCGTATTTTCAAATTTGCCGCATCGTATCTTAATTTGTGATTCACAAACAAGATACGACGGCATTTGGCTAAAATCCGACAGGCTTATGGCTTCGTACGCCTTCGGATCTTAGGCTGCAATACTTCGGCCGCCGCTGGGTGGAGTTCTCGTCGTTTTCCAGCGTCGGGTATGCAAATTAGCTTTTACGGCGATCTTCGAAGGTACTCGCGTGCGTTACGTCGTCGCAAGTCGTTTTTTCCCGTCGCAAAGTTAAGCCTGCTTTTTCAAGGCTTAACTTTACACCAGCCATGTTAAAGTATGGCCATCGTTCCCGCGTCGAATTTAAAAAAAAACAATTTTCGGCGTAAGTACGTTACGCACGTCGCCATTCACAAACACGTCGGGGCGCCGTAATTTCGCGCAAAGCACGGCGGCAAATTTCCAAACGGAGGATGCGCAGAACGTTCGAATTAGGCGGGCTTGCGCCGGACGGCTTTACGCTACGCCGCCGAAAGTTTACAGGCAAGTGCTTGGTGAATCAGGTGCTTGCGCTGAAAACTTGCGGCGGTGTAACGTAAAGATGATACGTTACGCCGCCGCAGTTTTTGCTGAATCTGGCCCCTAGTGTCCTCTTTGACCTCAAGTCCTGCTCTTAAATATAACTAACCTCTGCTCCATCAAAGTCAAGCCCTTCAATTCAACAGCTCTGCCCCAGAGCCTATGCATTTGGTACCCAGGATTAATGGGCTACCTGGTGTACCAAAATCAATTGATGGTTAGTAGTCTTCATTCATGTGATTCGTGTTCAGTACAAAGAAATGTATCTTATTTGAAAATAATTCTGAAAGTTACCATGTGTGCTATTTGTGTAATATATTTAAATGTACTTATGTATTGTGTTTCAAACTTGTATGTGTCTTACTACTGTATGTCAGGAACACTATTATTATAACATTCCCCTGTCATTCCAGTTTATAAAAGACAGTCCATTTTTTTAGATCCACTTGCTGACAGGGCTTATCAATGGCTTTTCCGCTTAATTAAAGGGTTAGTAAAGGAACATTGTTTTTTCCTTTAAAATAACAAACATGTTATACTTACCTCCACTGTGCAGTTCGTTTTGCACAGAGTGGCCCCGTTCCACGTCTTCTGGAGTCCCTCGGCGGCTGTCTCTGGTCCTCCCCGCAAGTACTGACCACAGTCATGCGAGAGATCTCACATAGTGGTGAGTAATTGCGGGTGCGCTCCCGTGATACAGCGAGCAGCCATAGCCGCTCACTGTATCACTCGGCCCCGCCCCTCGGCGCACCGCACACAAATAATACAGCTCTGTTATCCTAAATAAAGTGTTATTAAAGCCTTTTTTTTGTTTTTTTTATTAAAATATCAAACATGTTACATATACCTGCTCTGTGCAATGGTTTTCCACAGAGCAGCCCCGATCCTCTTCTTTTGGGGTCCCCCACCGGAGCTCAAGGCGGCCCCTCCTCTTCAGCAGGTGCCTCCCCATCGAAAGCTGCTTTCCATGGGGGCACCTGTGCGTCCTACGCTCCTGAGTCCTGCTGCTGTATCCATTGAGTCCCACTGGTGACAGTGGGACTCAGCCTGGACCCCCAATCCTGTGTCATAGCTTTTGATTGACAGCAGCGGGAGCCAATGGCTCTTGCTGCTATCAACCTGCCTAATGAGGAGAGATACAGTGGTTGGGGCAGCTGCTTTCATGCAAATTGATGGATTAAATTGGGCTCAGGTAAGATAAACCGGGGGGGGGGGGGGTTCTGGGGGGGAACTGCAGCGCAAAAGGTTTTTCACCTTAATGCATAGAATGCAATAAGGTCAAAACCATTAAGGCTTTAATGTATTTTTTCTCTTTACAATATTTTTATTGAAATTTCCAGGAAACAAAATGACAAGCTAAGCACATCAGCAAAGAAGGTGATCAGATATAAGTAAGAGACCCTAATGTATATGTAACAAAAAACTGTCATATCATGAATAGTGGCATGGGTAAGACTGCAACCTAAGCTTGTGTGCAGATTTCATGTATTTTTTATTGCAATGTGTTATAAGCCTCCTGTTGTCCCCTGTACACTAGAACTCAGATTGTGATAGAGAAAAGCAGCACAAAATCACATGTGCCACTGTGCTCATATGCTAACAAGAAATATGCTGACAGGAGAAGAAAGCAGAGTGACACAGAGAAGATCATAGCAGTGTGCTGTCTGTCCAGTTCCATGGTACAGGTGGGAAGGAGACTTGTAAGGCCTCGTACACACGCTCGGCTTTCTCGGCAAGAACCAGCAAGAAAATTGCTGGCAGATCTTTCTTGCCGAGTAAACCGAGCGTATGTACGAGGCTTTTTAGGTTTCTTGTCTGGAAATCTGGCCAGAATCTCGACGAGAAAAGTAGAGATCCTGCTCTCTATTTTCCTCGTCGGGATTCTTGTCGGCCAGTTTCCCGACGAAAAACCCCAGAGTGTGTATACTTACCTGTCGCCGTGGAAACCCGCGCATGCTCGTAATGACTTTGACGCACGCGCGGTAGCTTCCACGGCATAGGTAGGGTGCAGCAAGATGGCGGTGACGGCATTGAATGTGACGAGCGCATACTCGTCGTACGCGATGACGTCACCGCGTTCTTGCCTTTCAAAAGAACCGCGATTCTTTTGAAAGGTCTGTGTGTACACTCGGGCGGCAATAGACTCTTGCCGAGAATCTCATCAGGGAAAACAACGTTTTTTTCCTGACGAGATTCTGGCCCGTGTGTACAGGGCTTAATGCCACGTACACACGATCCGAATATTGTACGAAAATTGTCGTCCGAGGAAGAATCGTCCGATAATTGGATCGCTAGTACAGGGCTTCTGTGAGCCGATCATGACAGTTCATCCGATGATATTTTATCGGACATGCACAAAAATTTTCCTTGTATGATACCAGATCGTACGATTTTCATTTGATCAGTACAGTTGGCATCCGAAAATACAACACAAATACATTACAACACATGACATCACTTCCGATTTTTTTTCTGTCGTATGAGAATTTTCGTGACTTTAGCAACCTATTCAATTTCTACTTGCGACTAGTAAACGGAAAAAGTCGGACGATCAGTCGTCCAATTTTCGGATCGCGTGTACGTGGCATAAGTGTTATTGAATTGCAGCAGGTCTTTTGGTCTTCCAGACAAGGCTGTGCGATGTGGGAGAACTCAATGAATCTCAGGATTAGATAAACTGAAATGCTAATCTTTTAGAAAGGCAGGTCCATTATATGCATTTCATCCTCATATTTAGCTGTTTGCCTGTGAACCGAGGGGAAATCTCCAACTGTTTGAAAATTTCTGCTGTTTTTTTGTCATCGGCTTGGGAATAAATGCATTGCGTATGGATTCTAGAGCAACTTTTTTAGCTTGAAGCTTAGTCCCCATTGTTCCAGCCAGATAAGGAAGTAGTAAACTGTATCCTGTCTCAGAGACAACAGCAGAGATCCTGCGGGATTGGAATTCTGTCCCATTCCATTAAATCAAGCATCGGGAGGCGTTCCACTTTAAAGAAGGTATTTTAGCTTACATTGTATCAGTAGCTTAGAATGCACAATGATAGAAGTGTGACCTAAATTGGATGACAGCACAAAGGCTGTTCTGGCACATGGAAAGGGCATAGTGTTCAAACTAACAAGCTCAGATTTATTAAGCTGGTACATTTTAGACCAGACCAGAGGGACTGTCTTCTCCCTTCTGTGCAACAACCAGACTCAGGAGCCTTTTTAATGAATGTTTAAAACAGGAACATGTGTACATATGGACCCAGAGATGATAATTTACAGTTTCCTGTCTCACACACTCAGCTTCATGCTGTGAGCACTGCTTAGTTAATGAAACCAAATCCTTCTCAGAGTTTTTTGGTTATTAGCACAATTTTACCTCAAAGGAACGAGATTGCTGGAGTTTTCAATTTCAGCAGTGTGTGGAGCTTGCTGAAATAATTTGACTTGGCTTTTCTCCAGTGCTGATAAATTGCCATATATTCCTGGCTTCGTGCTGTTTATGTCTAGATGCTGCTCACTTCTTCTGGAATGCCCAAATAAATCTATCAAGGGGGCAGTCCAGGGATGGTTTTCACAGGGGTCAGGCAAGGTTGGCAATGTGACACCTTTTTTACTGGAAGTAATCTGATTCAGTCAAAACTGATTTTTAATTTCTAATGACAGAATTGTTTAAATGTAACTTTTGAAAATTTTTAACCCAGCTAAGCAGATACAATGTAATGTCCTAAACTAGACATCTATAATAATGTCCCCATCCTACTTTAAAGGGGTGTTCCAGTCATTTTTTATGTTAATTAAAAGTCAGCAGCTACAAAAAGTGTATCTGCTGGCTTTTAATAAACATACACTCACCTGCTCCACGTTCCAGCGACGCGTCGGCTGGGGTTCTGCTCCTCTCCCCCCCTCTCTGGCCGGCGTCTTCATTCCAAGTGTGGGCACCCGGCCGTGACAGCTTTCAGGTTCACGGCCGGGCACCCACTGCGCATACGTGAGCGTCACTGCGCATGCGCGAGCGGCGCCATCCTATTGGACAGGCGATCGCCTGGGACCTGTCACGTGTCCCAGGCGATCGCCTACAGGGAGGGGCTGCCAAAAGGGGATCTGACTATTCGACTTAGCAGCCCCTCAGCGGAAGGAGGAAGTGAGACAGGAAGTCCCACTCCTCCTGAAGTCCCCCCCCCCAAAAAAAATTACATGCCAAATGTGGCATGTAAGGGGGCGAGGAGTGGATTAAGCGGAAGTTCCACTTTTGGATGGAACTCCGCTTTAAGGTTATTCCTTCCTTGCATATGCAGGACAAAGTAAACTTAACTCTAGTTTTAAAAAATAAATCCTATTCAAGTATGTATTCTTAACTCAAAAAAAGTACCCTCTATTACTCTAATGCCGTGTACACACCATCACTTTATGTGATGAAAAAAAAGTCATTTTTTGTGAAGTAAAAAACGTCGTTTTTGAAACTTCAATTTTCAAAAACAACGTTGCCTACACACCATCGTTTTTTCACAATGCTCTAGCAAAGCGCGGTTACGTTCACCACTTTTTTCCATTGAAGCTCGCTTCATAACTAGCTTCTGGGAATGCGCGGGTTTAAAAACGTTGTTTTAAACTTCGTTTTTGCTACACACAGTGATTTTTTGTAAAACAAAAAACGACGTTTTGAAAAACGACACAAAAAATTTAAGCATGCTTCAATTTTTTTTGTCGTTTTTCACAAGACATAAAACAACGTTTTCCCCCACACACGGTCATTTAAATTGACGTTTTTAAAAACGTCGTTTTTTTTCATCACATAAAGTGATGGTGTGTACGCGGCATCAGCCTTCTCCAAATTTAGTTATTTTTGCTGCTGTGATCCAACTTTCAATTAGAGGTTGGCTACGTTTGTTCTCCGTGGTCCCACTGTATGTAGAAGCGTAGCCACCCTCTTATGTGGGACTGTGGGGTTTGTAGTGTGCAAGGTACTACTGAAAGCAAGTTCAGGAGGGTTTTGGGAGTTCACTGAGGACTTTGCAAGGAGGTAAAAAAACAAGAAACAATTTGATGATAAATAGATTACAAGACCATTAAGCAGTGGGTGTGTATGGATTATTTTTTCGCAGAGTAAGCATATTCTTTATTGTCATCTTAACTATTTGCCACCCGCTCACCGTCAAATATTGGCAGAGCGGAGCCGCTCGCGTTCTGGGTTGACATCAAACCAATCAATAAACGCTTATTGCGCTTTTTTTTTAACGTAAAATATGTAGAAGAATACGTATCGGCCTAAACTAAGGAAAAAAATCTTTTTTTTATATATTTTTGGGGGATATTTATTACAGCAAAAAATTTTAAATATTCATTTTTTCCAAAATTGTCGCTCTATTTTTGTTTATAGCGCAAAAAATAAAAACCGCAGAGGTGATCAAATACCACCAAAAGAAAGCTCTGTTTGTGAGAAAAAAAGGGCGCCACTTTTGTTTGGGAGCCACGTCACAGGACCGCGCAATTGCCAGTTAAAGCGACGCAGTGCCAAATCGCAAAAAGTGGCCCGGTCATTGACCAGCAAAATGGTCCGGGGCTGAAGTCGTTAACTCACCTCCTACTTCCTCGACAGCAGTACGCATCCCTTTTGTTGGTCTCTCACCATTACATCCATATGTCAGATCTTGGGAAAGAAAAGCTCCAAACTAACTTTTAAGAGCTTACACAGGTCTATGGACTCCTTCTTGGTCTAAAGTGACTGCAATGGACTAATCATGAGACACCTAATGCTGTCTTATGGAAAGATTGGTAGAGGGGGGGTTTAAAGCCCAACTTCTGGAATAATCTCTGGTGGATTCTTCTGTGAGTCCTGGGTAGTTGAATGTTGGGTCCATGATGCCCTTGACTTACGGGAAATGGGTTGAATGGCGCTGACCATCATTTGGCCTGGAAAACTGGTGACATCTAGTGGCAGAAATGAATTACTACAGGGCTACTTTATGCACTGTACATAAGGTGAGCATTGCACTGGCATGGCTTTTTTGTATTTTTACGGTATCAGGGCATTTTTTTTAATTGCGGTAGTAAACTGGGTGTCATGTTGTGTCTTGGTGCACCCTTATCGAGTCTGGAAACACAAACTCAATGTACACGACTGAGTATATGTATGCCCACGAACAATGTTTTTCTCAGAAATGGTTGTTTTTGTTTAGAGGTAAATGGTGCTTAGCAGTGTTCTCCTTTACAGAAGAGATCTTTGTTTTCTAATGCATTCATCACTATAAGAATCTTACAATATAGCATGAATAATGCCACAGTCTGGTTTTCAGATGATATACGTGTTGGAAGTCATTGTGTTCAGTTCCTTTATGCAAAGATAATGTGAAAGCTTGTCATGAAGGCTCTGTATGCTCAGAAAACTCATTTTCAATAACCTTGTTGATAACGGCTAAAGCAGAGCACAATGGGATTGTTTACTGATACATTTTATTTTGTATATATTATTCGACTTTGTTAGACACAAACTTTGTATCAGCTCGCTATTCGTCTATTTCAGTGTTATTTCATTCTTCTGTAAAATATGCTTAAGCTATAATAAATGATGACAATAATAGTGACAATAGCTAGAGAGGTCTGTGAAGTGTGATTCTGCCTGTCATAGGTTACCTTGTTTTTCTTTGTAACAGTGTTTTGTAGCTCCAAAACGCTGTTACAATGGCTGGTGCTGGGTAACATTTCCATTTCTGTGTCAAGAATTATGGGTGTTGTAAGATTGGGGTGAGCAGACTCCAGCGGTAGGTGCGTTTTTTAGTGAGTACGCCATTCCAGAACTCAATTGTTAAGGGCCTGGTAGCCCACTTTTATTTAAAATCACAAAAATGTTCACAAATACATCAGTAGCCCTCGCAGGGGGTTCCACCATTACTGTATCTTGCATACGCAACACTTTAGCCTCCTGGCTTTCATTCTTGCCATCCAGCTGTTTAAGGCCTTTAGCCTAGGCCTTATGCCTGCTCATCAAAACAAACAGAGTTTCCTAGAGCTAAGCTCACACCTAGCTTACCCCTGATCAGTGCCTTGCTGCTCAATGACGTCTGCCTCCTGCAGACATGCATGCTCTGGCTGCACCCATGCAGCCTCTGACTCCTCTCAGAGGGATGGGAGTCCACCTGACTCCCAGGAACAAACTTCCTGTCTGTTGGGTGGGGCTCTGAGCCATAGTCAGGTCAGAACTAGATAGCCAAGCACACAGCTGTGCAATCAGTGGGCCAGATTCAGATAGGTCAGCGGATCTTTAGATCTGATTTACGTTACGCCGCCGCAAGTTTTTGAGGCAAGTGCTTTATTCAGAAAGCACTTGTCTCTAAAGTTGCGGCGACGTATCGTAAATCCCCCGGCGGAATTCTAATTCCGCGGCTAGGGGGCGTGTAAAATTTAAATCAGGCGCTTCCCCGCGCCGATCGAACAGCGCATGCGCCGTCTGCATATTTTCCCAGCATGCATTGCTCCAAATGACGTCGCAAGGACGTCATTGGTTTCGACGTTAACGTAAATTACGTCCGGCCGTATTCGCGAACGACTTACGCAAACGACGTAAAAAATTCAAAACTCGGCGCGGAAACGACGGCCATACTTAACATAGGATACGGCGCACTTACCCCTCCTATAGCAGGGGTAACTTTCCGCCGGAAAAAGCCGAACGCAAACGACGTAAAAAAAAAGCGCCGGGCGGTCGTTCGTTTCTGAATCGGCGTAAATGCTCATTTGCATATTCGACACGTAAAAGATACGGAAGCGCCACCTAGCGGCCGGCCTGGAATTGCAGCCTAAGATCCGACGGTGTAAGTCACTTACACCTGTCGGATCTTAGGCATATCTGGGCCAGATTCACAGAAAACTCCGGCGGCGTAACGTATCGTGTTTACGTTACACCGCCGCAAGTTTTCAGCGCAATTGCCTGATTCACCAAGCACTTGCGTGTAAACTTGCGGTGGTGTATCGTAAAGACGTCCGGCGCAAGCCCGCCTAATTCAAATGGGGCGTGTACCATTTAAATTAGGTGCTCTCCCTCGCCGAACGTTCTGCGCATGCTCCACTCGCAATTTTCCCGACGCGCTTTGCGCGAAATTACGGCACCCCGACGTGTTTGTGAATGGCGACGTGCGTAACGTACTTACGCCGAAAAAAAAAAATTGAAGCGGGAGCGATGGCCATACTTTAACGTGGCTGGTGTAAAGTTAAGCAATGAAAAAGATTGCTTAACTTTGCGACGGGAAAAAAACAACGTTACACACGCGAGTAGCTTCGTGGATCGCCGTAAAAGCTAATTTGCATACCCGACGCAGGAAAACGACGCAAACTACACCCAGCGGCGGCCGAATTATTGCAGCCTAAGATCCGAAGGCGTACGAAGCCGCAAGCCTGTCGGATCTTAGCCAAAAGCCGTCGTATCTTGTTTGTGAATCACAAATTAAGATACGATGCGGCAAATTTGAAAATACGCCGGAGTATCAGTAGATACTCCGGCGTATTTGTTCTGTGAATCTGGCCCATCTATGCGTAACCTGATTCTATGAATCAGTCGCATAGATACGACGGCCGGACTCAGAGATACAACGGCGTATCAGGAGATACGCCGTCGTATCTTCTTTCTGAATCCGGCCCAGTGTGTCTTTCTCTCCAAAATCTGGCGTAAACCAGCAATCTTTAAGGTAGCACGGGGTCCCAGCACCACAGTGTTAATATTGGTAATTTTTTTGTTTTTGAGTGTGTTTTACATTTTTATCTGCATGTGTGAAAGTTAAAAGCAGAATACCGGACACCAGAATAAGTGCATTCTGTAGAGATGCCCCCAAGTATTAAACACATGTACCGTATTTTCCGGCGTATAAGGCCTTGTACTCACGACCGGATCTGTGCGCTGGAAACTGTCTGCCCGACAGTTTCCGGCGTACAAGGCTGATTTGTGTTTTGTTCCGCTGGCGTGTACACACCAGCGGACCAAATTCCCGTCGTACCGGAACGCGTGCACGTAAACTACGTACGACGTCACTATAAAGGGGAAGACCAAAGTTAATGGCGCCGCCCTCTGTTCCTCTTTTGCTAGTTACGGGTTTGCTCGTGTTAGTGAAGGTTTGGTTAGAGCTGATTCGCGCTTCTCGGTCTCCAGGCTTTGACAGCGTGTATTCACGGGTTCAGTGCGTGTGCTTGCGGTAACGTAGTTGTCATTCGGCTATAGGCAAGCAGGTTGTTTCTGCTTTAGCAGTTGCATCCTGTGCGCTCGTATCTGTTTGTCACGCGTTTGTCGCAGGTAGTGCTGGATTTGCGAGTGCTTTCTGTTTCAGTGTGTTCTTGACTGACCAGCCGGCCGGTTTGAAGCCATGATGGAGCAGCAGCGTCAATTTTCGCGAGTTGGTGCTGTTTATGGGATGGCTGCTGGATATGTTCATTTGTCCAGTACTTTGGCCAGAAACAGGGGGCGGAGGCGTTTCTGGACCAAGAATTGGTTGCGCCAGCGTGACCAGTTCTCACATATGCCTCTGCTTAGGGAACTCCAGGAGAATAATCCTAATGACTTTAGGAATTTTCTCCGCATGACGGACCCCGTATTCAACCGTCTGCTGGATCTTCTGTCCCCCTATATCACGAGGCAGGACACTGTGATGCGCCAAGCCATCACGGCCGAGCAGAGGCTTATTGCCACGTTGCGGTACCTGGCGACTGGGAGGAGCCTGCAGGACCTCAAGTTCTCGACAGGCATCTCTCCGCAGGCGCTTGGGGTCATCATACCGGACACGTGTGCTGCCATCATCAAAGTTATGCATGAGGAGTATATTAAGGTAAGTTTCCTGGCTCTAATAATGTGGCCAACTAACTTTATTTTTATTTTCCCAGATATGCTGTGTGTTTAACTAACGTTACCTTTTCTCCTATGCATGTTGATATCAGCTTTACATGTTTTATTCTTGGCCTACCTGCATATTTGTCCCTTACCCAATATTAACCTGTCCAGCATGCTATCCTAGGGACAAACCCACCTTGCCATTTTTTCAAACAGGACTTTTTGGTTTTTGTGTCCCCCCCCCCCCCCCCCCCCCCCTTCAAACTTTTATTGTCCCCATCAGAGGGCTGTGGAGTCTCTTAATGAAGTGGCCCTATATATTTCATTTCCCAAATTCTCCATGCACATTTTTCTAATGCAATTTTAATACTGTGAACTGTCACAAGGATGCTTGTAGGATGTTTTTGTTACAAAGTACTAAATCTCTTTTTTTGTTTGTCCCCACAGCTACCCTCCACACCACAGGAATGGCAGTCTGTGGCTTCCCAATTTGCCCAGCGGTGTGATTTCCAAACTGCGGTGGAGCAATAGATGGGAAACACGTCGCATTGTGCCCCCCACCCCCGCTCGGGGTCGTACTATTATAATTACAAGGGTTATCATAGTATTGTGTTGATGGCGGTGGTGTCGGCACAGTATGAGTTTCTATATGTGGACGTGGGGAAGAACGGCCGGATGTCTGATGGGGGAGTGTTCGCACGGACTGATTTCTATGATCGTCTCCAAGCTGGTGGTCTGGCATTGCCACCAGATGAAGATAATGTGGAAGGACTTCCGTTTGTGTTCCTAGCGGACGAGGCTTTCGGGCTTGGTCCTCACCCTCATGCGGCCTTTTCCCCAGAGGACCCTCACCTCAGAGAGGAGTGTGTTTAATTTTCGGTGGGCCAGGGCTCGAGGGTAGTCGAGAATGCCTTTGGGATACTCACCAACCGGTTCCGCCTGTTCAGGACATCGATACATCTGGCGGAATATAAATTGGACACCGTTGTATTTGCCTGCTGCATTTTGCACAACTTTTTACGCAGGCACTCCAGACGTACCTACCCGACATCGGTTCTGAGGCAAGACTACCCTCAGATCCCCTTCCCGGGCTGGACACTGGTCGCGCTGGCTTGGCCCCCCAATCAGCTCGTGAGGTACGCGACAAATATGTTGAGTACTTCATGGGTCGGGGGGGCCATTGCTATGCCAGATCATATTTCTTTCTAATTCGGCCCCCAAAGAAAGGAATATTCTCAAAAATAATAAATAATTAGACCATTGGACTTTATACAGTTGTTTGTCATTAATGCTTTTTCTCTTTTTCTCTGTCTTCCTGGTTCTCTAACTAACTTCTTTCAATTGTAATGCATAATTGATTTCTCCACTTTTAGTAACTAACCACATTTTGCACAGTATTCACTCATCTACAAACAGGGTATTGAGTCTAGAAATAAGAAGCAACTCCATTTGTAAATTTTGAGGTCAAGTATTTTAATTTTGCTTGTTCATGACCCCAAAATTATTTATATTTTTTTCATTACTCCCTGCTTTTGTACTTAGGAGTCAAAAAAATTTTTTTTAAAGTTTTTTTTTTTTTTCAGGTAATTCAACCAAAAATATTATGCAGATTATACATTTATTAACAAGTTCACTTTTTTTTTTCGCAAATATAGTTAGATTTATTGTTTACATATATATATATATATATCTAGATTATATTTGGTGGGGTGTTTAGCGCCTTAATTTTTTTTTTGGGCATATTTTTTATGCACAAAAAACAATAATTTTTTTAACATTTTTTTTTGTTTTTGGTGTGTTTTTCTAAAACTAAATTTTTAGGTGAGAATTTGGAGTCAAATCTCTACTTCACTAAATTCAGTGATTAGAGAGATTTATAATTCTATATATATATTTTTAAATTTTTTTACCGTTGTTTATTCTTTATGGTCTAAACTTTATAGTATCCCAAAATGTTCAACATGGTCAAAAAGTAACAAAATCCAAATCCAAAAATATAAAAACTCACAACAGCAGTCAGTCATGGTGTGCTTTCACACTGGAACACGCCAAAATTGGAAGATACACACATTCAGTGCAAACTCGCCAAATGTCATTGGTTCAACAGACAAATGGCCACATGTGCTATCTGACATCATGGGTGATCAATGTCTGTGTTTTGTGGGAGCAAACCCTTCCTCTCAACTACTTGAGGATGGAGGAGGGGGTTGGACCCACAAAGCACAGACATTAGATATTCTGTGATGGCAGATAGCACATGTTGGCACACTGTGTGTGTATCTTCAAATTTTGGCGTATTCATTATTCAAACTGTAAAAAATGTTTGTGGGGGCGGGGGATGTTCTTAAAATTAGATTCGATGACCATCATTCTTTGCCGCATATTGTCCATTTCCGTGCTGCATTCCAAAAGCACATTTGTTACATTCTGTTCCATGAGAAACATCCTTTCACGCATATTGTGCATTTCAGTGCTGCACTCCATTACCTGCTGAATAATTATAGCAGCACTTGCACGTGAAAATATTGGCACACCATCCTCCTCCCCTAAAACCAA
Source organism: Rana temporaria (assembly GCF_905171775.1). Classification (NCBI taxonomy): domain Eukaryota; kingdom Metazoa; phylum Chordata; class Amphibia; order Anura; family Ranidae; genus Rana; species Rana temporaria. Next base: position 219,842,896 of record NC_053489.1, read on the forward strand.
CAAAAAAAAGGCATTTACAACATTATTTTTCGATGAGGCCTATCTACATATGTTTTTTTGAATCAAGCTAGGGTGACACTGACCTGATGGGCTTCTCCTTTCCACCTCTTCGACATCTTCTATCACTCCTCCTTCTTCCACCACCTCCCATCATCTTCAATCACTCCTCCTTCTTCCACCACTTCCCATCATCTTGGACTCCTCCTTCATCCATCAATCCACCTTCTTTCAATTCGCCAAATTGTTCTTCCGCCACTTGCCCTTCATCTGCTATGACTTCTAAGTCCAAAATTACTTCTTCCTCCTCTCTTCCTTCCTCCTCTCTTCCTTCCTCCTCTCCTTCCACATCCTCCTCTCCTTCCACATTCTCCTCTCCTTCCACATCCTCTTCTCCTTCCACATCCTCTTCTCCTTCCACATCCTCCTCCTCCTCCACATGTTGAGATGGCAGATTTTGGCCTTGTCTGGCCCTCTCTGCCTCCTCCAAATGCTGGCGACTTCTTTCCCCTGAAATAAACCAAAAAAAATGTAGACTCATCAGCACACAGATATTGGAGAGCATAAATCGCACACATTGCTTAGAAGATGCTTTCATTTAGTTACTTTTATCTTTCACCAAACCTACATTTTGCAATTACTTCTATATGGCAAGCTCTGATCCTGCCCCTTTTTAGCAAAGTGACACACATGGATGTCCCCCTAAACTGTATTTCTGGGAGACCCTACCAAAACCCATTTTTGATTTGTGGAGACACAGGTGCTCTGCATTGCAGATGTGAAAACATCTGCTTTATTACCACTGTTTTTAGAATGAATCCTGTTTGCCTTTTCCCATTCTCATACTTTTTTTTTTCTAGAACTAGCTTTTACACAATGTTTACAAACAAAGTTTTTGGCCAGTGAGCCATGTCCAGGTGTGTTGTTCCTGGAATAACCGAGCCTTTCTGATAAACTATGTGATTTACGTTGTTTACTAAGAACACTGTTTTTAAATATGTAGTTATTTATGTCCTAAAAAAAAAATGAAAACATGTCTTTAAAATTACAAGCAGGCCAAGGAGGCAGATGGTGAAATATACATGGCAACACATTATTGCAGACAATCCCCCCCCCCCCCCCCCAACCCCAATATATATTTACTTACTTTTACGCAGAATTTTAAGTATTTTTCTTCATCTGATGTGGCTCCCTCAATTTTAAGTCTGACCATCGTTTCCTCAGCTGTTCCTTGGACCTGGTGATCCCAAACATCCTCTGCATTCTCCTCGCCACCTTGTCCATAATATGTGCCTTTCGGCGGTTAGGGGTCTTGTATGGCCCTAATTCACCATCATAGTCCTTCTTTCGCATGATGTTAACTAACTCCACCATTTCCTGAACCGCATATTATGCTTATATCTTCTTTTCCTTGATCGGGACGTCCCTGCCTCTGTCCCTTCACTTGTGGCATGAGAGCATCGTGCCCCGCTCGTGTGACATCGCCATCTTTCCTTTCCCACAGAGATTATGGGCGTGGAAAAGATGAATTCTTACGCCATGGGCGGAGAAGAGGGCGGCGTTTAATACATACGCGGAGTGTAGAGAATGCAAACAACGTGTTTTACGTCCGTTACGCGGAGAATCTTCGAGCGCATCCAGAACATACACAGTTAACGCCATATTCCTAAACTCATTGATTAGGGCCTCGCAAAGGTGACGAGGGCGGGGTTTCATAAATACGCGGAGTGTTTAAAAGGTTTACGCCGTGATTACGCATCTTACGCGGTAAATTAGGCGAGCGTGAGAAACGTGGAGCGAGAGACAGGAGGTAAGGAATTAAAAAATGTGATCAGCAGAGGCCTTGAAAATGTAGACACATGGGATGGGGTTTGGGCTGTTGGTTTGCACCCTTTTAAGCTATTCTGTCTATGGGGTACCACAATGTTATTTTGGTATCCAAATGCTTTTGGACACCTCACAAAATAGAGATGTGAACAATGCTGTACCTCATTGACAAGTTTTTGAATGGTGTATTCAGATCAGGCAAAGTATTGTTCAAGTGTTGGTTGTACAGAGGTCATTAGGAAGTGTCTTTTATGTCATCCATTGTCAGGGGCATGAGATTTACACATGAAAGAGTGCCTAGATGAAAACTGTCATTTGTAAGCATTGTTTAATTTTATATATTTAAAATATTTACTGCAATGTGAACAATGGCTCTGCATCTAGCAAATCAATGTTTGGTACAAGCAATGCGGCCGAGCTGCCAATCATTGTTTAAACAAGAGAGACTGTGTTTGTAATTAGATATAGGTAATAAATTTGAAGACACATATTAGATCAAGGTCAACGCTGATCCTTTGGAATATTTATTTTTCTGTGGTTTATGTTTTTGTAATCTAGACTCAAAAAGAAATATAATTTGGGAAAAATGACAATGGACCTCCTACAAAGCAAGGAATCTATAGAGGCCTTACTTCAAAAATACCAGGACACGCCCATCCTGTGGAATTCAAAGCACTCTTTATATTGCAATAAAGAGGTACGAGCGGCAGCACTAGAAGAGCTAGCAAATTATATGCAAACTTGGGTGCCAGGATGCACTGCCAACATGGTGAAGGATAAACTTGCCAACCTCAGAAGCACATACAGGAGAGCATACAAAGCTAATAAAAGCCAAAATCGGGAGCAGCAGCAAGACAAGCAAAGGAACCCAAACTGTGGTATTATAAACAGATGGCTTTTTTGCGGGACGAAATGGAAGGCAGGAAAACGATGTCCAGTCTTTCTTCCAACCTTTCCTCCATGCTACCTTCCAGCGGACATCCCCAGATGACCACAGCCCTGCAGAGTCGGAGGAAGAGGGCCTGGCTGACAGAGATGCAGATCTGCCACCCTTCGATGAGGAGGTATAGTAGTTTCCCTCTATATTTATGGCGTAAATAATTCTTGGTGGATTAATGATTAGATATTGTAAAAAAAAAACCAAGCTGGGAAAAAGCAAACAAAAAGGTGTACAGACAAATAGGTGTCAGGGATGACAACTGCAGGGGTCAGAAGTAGAGTGTATTCAAGTAATAATGAACAGAAAATACTGAACGAAAAACATGAAAAATGAGTGTGGTTTTATTTAGCTAAATTGTAAAAAAATTCCTTTTTTTTCCACACAGGAAGAAGAGATCAGCCAGGAGGTGGCAGATCCTCAGGTGTCTGTCAGCCAGGAGGAGGCCGGGGTCAGTGGCAGCCAGGAGGAGGCCGGGGTCAGTGGCAGCCAGGAGGAGGCCGGGGTCAGTGGCAGCCAGGAGGAGGCTGGGCCCAGTGGCCCTGCAGCAGGTCCACCCGGCCAGGAGAACCACCACCAGCCAGTCTTCTCCCCCCCAGGTGAGGCCATCAGGCCGAAGGGAGGCAGTTGAGGCCTGTGGAGGTGGCAAGCCTCCGCATGATCCAGGAGGCAAGCGCCATCATGAGGGCCCCCCTCAACCCCACAGAGGCCTTCAGTGCCTCATTGGCCCATGATTTAAATGAAGGGGAGGAGGACCAGAGAAGACTGGCAAAGGCCCTGATGAACCAGGTCCTTTGGTGGATGCAGAGGGGCCTGCTGACCCCAGACACTGGGCTATGTGACCCGGCCCGGCTTGCGGAACACCATCCTCCTGCTGCCACATCAACCCCACCTGCAAGACCCCGTGTTCGATCCGCTGGAAGGCTGCCTGGAGGGAAGGCTGGAAAGAGGAGAAACGTTGATTTTCTGCCTTCCATTTCCTTCCACATAAAGGACATCTTGTTTGTACTACCACAGTTTGGGTTCCTTTGTTTGTGTGCTGCTGCTTCATATTTTTGTGTTTGGCTCCTGAGGCTTGGAAGTTTATCCTTCACCATGTTGGAAATGCAAGTTTGCATATAGTTTGCTATCTATTCTAGTGCTGCCGTTCTTTTTATTTTTTGTGATGACATTTGCCTGAATAAAAGGCTTTTTGCTTTCATTTGAAAACATGTCTATTGTTTGATATACTGTGGGGATTATTAGGCAGCAAACCTTTAATAAATATACAATGGGTAATTTACAAAGGACACACTCCTTGGGGGGGGGGGACATTTGGTGTGCCAACATGGTTTAATATTCTCTAATGAAACACCAAAAAAAAAAAAAAAAATGAAAAAAACATGTAAAAAAAAAATAGTTTAAATGGTGACATAACTAGAAACAAAAAAAAAAAAAAAAAAAAATGCACATTCCTTTACAAAAATGACTACTCTAAATTATGGAGGACCACCAACCAAAACACACGTCTGGCATAGAAAACATTATTAAAGGATTACATCACAAGCAAGAAATGTGACATTTCAGTATGGGACAACTCTAATGAAATTGCATCAGCAAGAGAATGGGGTTATTCTAGCAAGAGAAGAATTAATAAAACGAGGCTTTAAAATGTGGTTTAGTGCGCCTTTTTAAGACATTGTTCTCTTGCTAGAATAAAAGGTTTCTAATGACGAATGTGCCATATCCCAAAGAAACGCGAGTTTTACCTGAACGAGCGCTCCCGTCTCCTCATTTGGACTGAGCATGCGCGGGGTTTTTGTACGCTGCTTTTGTGTACAGACGAGCGAACATGTCTGACGGACACGATTCCAGCAGACTGTTTTAAAGCAAGACCAGGAAACAGTTGTTCGTTGGAAAACGGTCTGGCCGACGATTGTTTGCTGGAATTCTGTACGTTACTGCCTACACACGAACGAACATGTCCGCTGAAACTGGTCCGCGGACCAGTTTCAGCAGACATGTTTGGTCGTGAGTACGAGGCCTAAGACGACTTTCTGGATGCAAAAAAATGCATCCAAAGTCGGGGGTCGTCTTATACGCCGGGTACGGTCTCCGTGCTGCTGCGAGCGTCAATGATTTAAAAGACGCTCCTTCTCCTCAGTGTGTTCTGTGATAGGCGGAACACAAATCTTCCCAGCAGCGCCTCTGTTCTGTGTTCCTCCAATCACAGATGCCTTCTCATCCTCGGACGAGATGAGAAGACGTCCGTGATAGGCGGAACACAGAACAGAGACGCTGCTGGGAAGAATTTGTGTTCCGCCTAACACAGGACATTCTGAGGAAAAGGCGCGTCTTTTAAATCATTAACGCTCGCAGCACGGAGACTCTCACTGCACCGCACCGCACCGCCTGCTATTCAGAAAAAAAGTGAGTAAATGCACCGTTTGCAGTGATGGCACAGAGAGGGGGCAAGTGATGGCACAGAGAGGGGGCAAGTGATGGCACAGAGAGGGGGCAAGTGATGGCACAGTGAGCAAGTGATGGCACAGAGAGGGGGCAAGTGATGGCACAGAGAGGGGGCAAGTGATGGCACAGTGAGGGGCAAGTGATGGCACAGTGAGGGGCAAGTGATGGCACAGTGAGGAATGTAATGTAATGGCACAGTGAGATTTGAAAAAAGCCTGTTTCTGTCAGCGGTTCCGGCTACCCCTCATCTTCCAGAAAGACTAGTAAGAAGGGGGTCGTCTTATACAATGAGTATATCCCAAAACCAAAATTTTTCATGGAAAATTCGGGGGTCGTCTTATACGCCGGAAAATACGGTACCATGAAATGGTTTTCTTATGTAAAGTCACATCATTTTGCTGAGCTTAACCGTCCTATTTTAGTATGCAACCAAGAGGAGAGATAGCTCCCAAGATTCTAGTTGGCAGCAGGGTTGATAAAAATCAATGATTTAAAAAAATATATATATATATTTTTTTTAATTTAAATCAAAAGAAAAGCATTGGATCAAACAAATCTTTGTTTGGGAAGAGGAGAGATATAGACAAGCCCCAGATCTCTCAGTAAAGAGTACCTGTCACTGTAACTACCATGCTATCATAAGAGCTGTTGTTCACCCCTTGTGATAGCAATACAGTTGCTAAAATATTTTTTAAAGAGACAATGTAAAAATAATAAAAAATATTTAAAAAAAATCTAACAGTTTTGTCAGTTAATGCGTAGGTCCAGGAAAAAGAAAAAATCGTAGTTTGGAATGGATTGGGGAAGGGTTACATCTGTCTGTACTGCTAAGGAGGATACAGTAAAACGATTTATTCTCACTTCTGTCCTGTTGACAACATGTTAATAGATGGGAAGTGAGGAGAACATTTTAACAGCAACACAGTCAGAAATAAAAATGCTTTTCCTTGGTAATGTAGGGGGAAGACCAGCCAGTGTGTCAGACTTTTATTTGTGTCTGTCACCTATTATAAGTTTTCCCACACTTCTTGTCTGGTGAAGCTGTTGCATTGTCAGCATGACCAGAAGTGAGGTGAAATCCCTCTAATGGAGCCCCAGATAGCAGTAAAACCACATCCTTCCATGCTATATCCAAAACAAGAAAAAAAAGCTTTGACCTGACATACACTTAAAGTGCACTTTTTAACGACTATACATAAGATTAAAAAAAATATACAAAACTAAAAAAAGAACGAAAGGTAAGATCTGGTTCCAAAAAGAGGGACAGTCTCTTCAAATGAAGGACAGTTAGGAGCTTTACGCTCTGCTAGTGATGCTTGAATTGGAAAGGTCTACTCTATAAATACCTGTAGCAGGGCTTTTTTTCAGGGGGAACTTGGTGGAACTCAGTTCCACCACCTCTGGCTCCAGACCCTTTGGTGCCTGCTCACCACAATCACTTGTAAACACAGAAGTCTGGTTTCTGTGTTTACAAGTGACAGCTCTGCACTCTGTATGTAAGGCAATCCTGGTATTTAATGCCATTTTAAGATCCTCCTACTGTTCGTGAAATTTGACTGACCACACCCACTATTTGATGTGATTTGGAGGGTGTGTGTGCAGGTGGAGGGGTTTTGTGGGAACGTGGTTAAGTTCCAGCACCTATTGTTTGGAAAAAAAAAAGCCCTGCCTGTTGAATAAACCTCAGGTGTCAGCATATGGTCTTTGACTGACCATGTACATACTGTTTTGAGGGCAGTGAAACTGAACCTGTTCATCTTCATGGAATGTGGTATTACTGAGTCTCTCCAAATGAGGGACAGTTGGGAGCTTTACACTCTGAGTAGTACATCAGGTGTTCATTTGTTTGTAGAACAAACTAACAAATGGGGCACTCATGGGACGTTAGCCCGCCACAGAGTGCCCCACAATGCCCTGCGAGACTGCAGTGCATTGATGTCTGCTGATTGGTCAAAGAACAGCCCTGACCTGTATGCATTGGCCAATCACAGCGCAATGTGCTGTGAGAGCCATGATTGTCCAAAAGCAGGGTGCATGCTCCACACTATATAAGACTGCTTCCACGGTGGCCGTGTATAGTGTTTATGACTAGAGATTAGGCAGGGTAGTTAGTGGATTGTGCGTGCAGTCAGTGTGTAAAGTATATAATACAGTGTAGTGTACAGTATATAATGCAGTGTAGTATAGAGTATATAACACAGTGTAGTGTACAGTATATATTATGGTGTTCTTAAATGGGGAAAAAAATGCTCTTAACCCATTCCCTACCGGCGCATTGTAAAATGACGCCGGCAGGAACCCTCCCTCGATCCGGGTGGACGTCATATGACGTCCTTTGTTCTCGGCGATCTAGGGCGCCCGCGGCAACGCTCTTGACCCGGCGCGGGTGCCCAGCGGCCGCGATTGCCGCTGGGCACCCGCGATTGCCGGTGATCACGGCAGGAGTGTGGATCTGTGTGTGTAAACACACAGATCCACCTCCTGTCAGAGGTGAGGAGACCAATGCTGTGTTCCCAGTACAGAGGAACACACATCGGTCTCCTCCCCTTGTGAGTCCCCTCCCCCCTACAGTTAGAACACACCTTAGGGAACATATTAACCCCTTCAGCGCCCCCTAGTGGTTAACCTCTTCCCTGCCAGTCACATTTACACAGTAATCAATGCATATTTATAGCATTAATCGCTGTATACATGTGAATGGTCCCAAAAACGTGTCAAAAGTGTCCGATGTGTTCGCAATGTCACGGTCACATTAAAAAATCGCAAATCGCCGCCAATACTAGTAAAAAAATGAATAAAATAAAAATGCCATAAATCTATCACCTATTTTGTAGACGCTATAACTTTTGCGCAAACCAATCAATATACGATTATTGCGATTTTTTTTACCAAAAATATGTAGAAGAATACGTATCGGCCTAAACTGAGGATTTTTTTTTTTTAAATTGTGATATTTATTAAATAAAAAAGTAAAAAATACTGTGTTTTTAAAAAAAATTGTCGCTCTTCTTTTGTTTATAGCGCAAAAAATAAAAACCGCAGAGATGATCAAATACCACCAAACGAAAGCTCTATTTGTGGGGGGAAAAAACATAAAGATTTAGTTTGGGTAGTTGTGTTGCATGACCACGCAATTGTCATTCAAAGTGCAACAGCCCTGAAAACTAAAAATTGGTCTGGGCAGAAAGGGGTGAAAATTCCCTGTATGGAAGGGGTTAATAAATAAATAATAATGGAGAACATCAGTTGCTATAAAAACTCACATACAAAACAGTGAACATGTGTCAAAAATAATATGTTGCAAACATTTTTTTTGACATAAAATCAAAATATATAAAGGCTGTATTATTGAATATAGTCCATAAATGATATAACAGTGGATGCTGTACACCCGTGCTCTGTGCCAAAATCCAACAATCTGATAGGAAACCGTGTCCAAACAAAAAGTGATGAATCCTCCACCAGTGAATAATGATGGCTCCTTACCGACTTATGACAGGGGATCGTTAACCGCGTGTAATTAGAAGTCTCACTCCCACAGTATAGCTCAGGCAGACTCAATCTTTAGATCAGTGGATCTCATCCAGCATAAGATTGCAAACCACCAGTATGCAGTCTGTGCTGGTTTCCCTGTCACTGTCCAATCAGAAGCTCGGGCGGGTCCAGGAATACCTGGGCTCAGAGAAACTGGGTTTGAATGATGCTAGCCATCAGACTAAGGACACCTGTCTCCATGTGTTCATTAGAGGGACCCTCAAAGTAAAATATCTGTACAGGAAACCTCAGGTGTGAGCATATGGTCTTTGATTGACTAGCTACTGTACATACTGTTTTAGGGGCGTGTAGTGCAGGAGTAAGAGAATGGCAGCTTCCATCAGAGCCTTCTCACACAACTCCCTACACATTCCCATTCAGCTGTGCACATTCAGTTGATCTTCTTTTGATTTGACTCTGTTCCAAGCATTTATATAAATGTAATTTTCCAGGTTGTTAAATGTCTTGTAGATAACGTTCTGTGTTGTAATTTCAAGACCTTTAATTACACAGATGTGTGCAGTGGAGTTCCCTTTGTAAGAGAGCTCATCCATGGATGTGCAAGGAAATGCTTTGATCCTTTTTTTCTCACTCTGTGATTGTCAAGCACATAGTAAAAATGAAATATTGCAGTAGTAATAATTACTTTAATCCAACTTTACCTGCGACCTGAATAAGTCATGACTGATTAGGGCTGAAATATGATGTAGGATTCTCTTCATTTTTAATGCTGTTCTTGCTTATCAGATTATTTGTGTTCAAGTAAACAGCGAAAATCAGTTTATAAACAAACAATATAGAAATGAGGAAACACAATCAATCTGAATGTCAGTATATGTATTGCAACACAGTTATGTGTTGTATGAATTTAGTTTCGAGAATCAATATGAATCAGGTGAGCTAACAAAAATGAATTTCAACCAAATCCCTCTTTTTTCCTTCCCTCCTTCTTTGGTTTCTTTCTTTCTTTCTTTCTTTCTTTCTTTCTTTCTTTCTTTCTTTCTTTCTTTCTTTCTTTCTTTCTTTCTTTCTTTCTTTCTTTCTTTCTTTCTTTCTTTCTTTCTTTCTTTCTTGCTTGCTTGCTTGCTTGCTTGCTTGCTTGCTTTCTTTCTTTCTTTCTTGCTTTCTTTCTTGCTTTCTTTCTTGCTTCCTTCATCCTTGTTTTTCTCTCTCTTTCTCTGTAAAATCTGTATCTGTATGGAGACAACAAGCATCTCATAAAATAGATTACAACTTTTAAACATAAAATATAACTGTAGAAACGCATAGAAGATTACATGAAATCTGTCACATGATTACAGTGTTGCAGAATAGACTGAACTTTGCAGAACCTGATTTTATCTTTATGGTTTGGCTGTTCAGATCAACAACACTTATGTAGAAAGCTGCAAAGGAGCATAGTCTCCCTTTTATGTAGTGATGATAACAATCTTTCCTCCATATGCAACTGCTGTCCTCATCTTTATCCAAAGTCCAAATCTTTATGTGGATCAGGCATGCATTTAATAATTTTAATTAAATTACCCAAAGGCCTTCTTTTTTCCCAAATGAAACAAGTCCAGCTTTTTAAAGTGACACTGTCACGCTTACCCCTAACACAGGTGGTCAGACACTATAGCTAGCTTCTGTGTTCTTCACCTTTAGCATCCACCTTTCCCAAAAGGAAAAAAAAAGACCTACTAAGGTACTTGGTTGCCCCCAACGACTTATACAAAATGCTATAGTGCCTGGCTACCACGCCAGGGCAGACACGAACCGAGAAAAGGAAAGAGGTATTTGTGGTTGGCAGACAGGCAGAAAGGTTCAGTGACAATCCAGGTACAAAGCAGGCAAGGTTCAGAATAGTTAGGGACAAATCCGAGTCAAAAGGCAGGCAGAGTTCAAAGAGTAGTCAGTATCTAATCCAAGGTTGTCAACAAAGGGAATACAATCTAGCAGAGCAGGATAGACAAACAGGCAGCTTGGAATACATCTTAAGCCTCGTACACACAACCGAGAAACTCGACGGGCGAAGCACATCGTTTTGCTCGTCGAGTTCCTTGTTAGGCTTTCGAGGATCTCGGCGAGCCAAATTTCCCCATTCCTGTCGAGGAAAAAGAAGACATGCTCTCTTTTTGGCTCGACGAGATCCTCGTCGAAAAAGTGTACACGTGCGGCAAAAAAAAAAAAAACAGCAAGTTTCTTGCTGGTTTTTGCCGAGAAACTCGGTCGTGTGTACGAGGCTTTAGGCTGCTTTCACACTGGTGCTTCGGAAGCGCTGCCTATGCATTCCAATAGGCAGGGGCGGTGTAGGAGCACTGTGTACAGCGCTCCCACGCCGCCCCAAAGATGCTGCTTGCAGGGCTTTTTTTTCCTGCCCTGGAAGCACGCTGCCCCAGTGTGAACGTTTTCAGGCGCTTTACAGGTGCTATTTTTAGTGCTAAAAAGCTTGAAAACGGCCTCAGTGTGAAAGTAGCCTAACAAATGCAACATCACAAGCATAAGACTGCAAGCTTGGCTGGCTTAAATCAGGTTTGGTCTCCACCCAGAGACTGACTACATCAATCACCTTGAAGGTGGACAGACAGACAAGGAGAATGCCACAACCAAAACCAGGATGCTGGAACCAGCAGTTATGATGGAGCAGGAGTGCACAGGATCCTGACAGACACTAAACTCTGGTTTAAAAAAATTGAATTCAAGTATGTATACTTAACTCAAAAAGTACCTTCTTTTGCTTTTCACTATAGCCTAACATTTAAATGATAAATGTGCCTAATATATTTCTACCTGCTAATCATACTAGTAAGGCCTCTTCGAAATTTCCTGTGATTTGACTTCCTTTTGGGGTGGCTAAGTTTGTTTTTCATGGTCCCCCAGTATGTAGGAATGTCACCACCTCTCTTGCTTGCTCCTGAAATGGACTGAGGATTATGAATTATGACTTTTTTTCCAAACAGAAGTGCTGGGGAAATCAAGGGGTTTGGGAGCTCACAGCGGACATTACTATACAGTACTTGCATCACACCTTTTACCCTTTTTATCTTTGTTATCTCGCAATTTAATTAGCTTTTATAGATGCTGTATGCCATTGAGTGATGCTGCTTAGCTATTGTTAACCATTACTGTACTTCAAAGTTTTTTCCAAACTGTGTTTCTCTCAACTGTTTTTCAAATGTATTGGGAGCTATGTCATTTTTCTTGGCTTTGCACATATACTTAGCTGCATGAAAATGAATTAACATCTCCCTTCCCAGTTGCCATTTGGCAATTTATATTTATATATTAACATGGTATGGGCATGTTATTTACCTTAAGAGCCAGTTCACACTGGGGCGGCACGACTTTGGGGGCGACTCGGCAAGTCGTCCTGAAGACGACTTCAGAGGCGATTAGCAAAATGACTTCTGTGTGAACCGGCTCTTACTCAGGGCCGTCTTTAATATGGTTTGGGCCCAGGGCAAACATTTTTTTTGGGCCCCCCTCCAGCTCATTTTGGGCCTGGCTGGTTCACATGTATGTTTTGGCGGTCCTCATTTGTGCAGGTACAGCAGCCCGTTGATTTGAATGGGCTGCCATGCCTTTGTTTCCTGCAGAAAAAAGATGCATTCAGCATTTTAAAAATACAGTTGCCTTGAAATCCATTCTGCTTTTGCACCATGCTACTTACCTGCAGTTCTTGCACACACAAACGCACTGTGTTTTTAAAAGCGTGACCTAAACATCTAAAAATGCAGCAAGTTTGACAGTGCGGGAACTGCAGATAAGTCACAGCAGACAGCAGAATGGACAGACAGTGCTGTATTTCAGTGCTTGATGGGCATAAGCGTGCCGTGTGCGCAGCCTATTACATGAGGCATGCGCTTTTCTTTGCAGGAAACGCAGGCATGGCGGCCCATTCAAATGAATGGGCTGCTGTGCCTGCGCAAATGTGGGCCGCCAAAACACATACATGTGAACCAGCCAGGCCCAAAATAAGCCCATCAAGCAGTTAAATACAGACAGTAATGTCATGTACTCTGAGGCTTTACTCAGCCTGGACTGCAGGTCTGGTCTGTGATTTAAAGAGTTCCTCTATTTTACACATGGCATGGCATGGGGTCCCATGGTGCTAAAGCAGAATGTACAGACGGTGCTGTGACCCCATGCCATGCCATGTGTAAAATAGAGGAACTTTTTAAAACACTGACCAGACCTGCAGTGAATCATCAAATATTATAAAGACTTTGGGCACACTCTACAGAAAACTTCAATTTACAATATAGATTAGCAAACAGTGACATACCTTGAGGAGCAGGACATGAAGAAGTCAGCCTCAGGAAGAGCAAACTGGGGATGTTATAAAATCACATTCTAATTCACTTTTATATGCAAGCAGCACCCAGTGGCAGGAAGGGAGAAGTGCGCGTCCAAAGGGAAGCCAGGGGTGCTGTACATTTTAAAACACTGGGAAGGGAAGCAGTACTGTCACTGGCTGTGTGCCGCTGATGATTTTCAGCCTGATTTGTGGGCAGCACAGGGGCTTAACGGGAGGCAGGGCCGCCATCAGGAATTATGGGGCCACTTACACAGCTTCAGGCATGGGCCCCCTGGAGCAGAGAACCGGGATGGGGGGTGCTGCCGCCTGAAATTGAGAAGCAGGGGGGGGCTGCCGCAAATTTAGAAGCGGGGGGCCCTTTACAAAAAAAGAAGAAATAAAGAAAGAAATAAAGAAAAATATATATAAAAAAGGGGTGTAGCCATCCGGGGCCCTGGGGACCTCTGGTCCCTTTAATAAAAATAAAAAAAGAAATAAAAAATATATATAAAAAATATATTTTAAAAAGGGGGTTGCCATCTGGGGCCCTGTGGACCTCTGGGCCCTTTAATATTTTTTTTTTAATAAAAATAAATTACAAAAAAAAGGGGGTTGCCATCCGGGACCTCTGGGCCCTTTAATAAAAAATATATATAAAGAAACATTTATAAAAAAAAGGGGGGGTTGCCATCCAGGGCCCTGGGGACCTCTGGGCCCTTAAAAAAAAAAAAAAAAAAAAAAAAAAACAAAAAAAAAAAAATAAAAATTTAAAAAAAAAAAAAAGGGTGTTTGCCACATGGGGACCTCTGAGCCCTTTAATAAAAAAAAAAAAAAAAAAAATATATATATATATATATATATATATATATATATATATATAAAAAGAAAAAAAATAAATAAAATATATAAAAAAAAATGTTTTTTATAAAAAAAAAGGGGGGTTGCCATCAGGGGCCCTGGGGACCTCTGGGTCCTATAATAATAATAATAAACATTTTTATATATATATATATATATATATGTATATATATAAAAAGATTTTTTTTTTTATAAAAAAAAGGGGGGTTGTCATCCGGGGCCCTGGGGAACTATGGGCCCCTGGGGACCCCCAGACCTCTAAAAAAAAAATTGGCCCTTTAATAAAAAATAAAATAAAAATATATTAAAAAATTGTCCCTTTAATAAAAATATATAATTTTTTTTTATTTAAAAATAAATAAAAAAAAGGGGGGGGTTGCCATCTGGGGCCCTGGGCCCCCAACAGTGACAGGGCCCAGGGCACCTGCCCCATTTGCCCTGCGGTAAAGACGGCCCTGCTCTTACTATGCATTGGATAAATAGGTTGTGAACTTAAAGGTGTTCTCCATCAACTCCATGGACACAAGTCTTACCAGATTTATTGGGTCTCTTTCTTGGAGTATCTAATTGGTGTTGAAAGTTGGTAATTAAGGGGGTTACACACTATCAGCCTTCCATCGAGAGTTAGGTTTGCTTACATGTCTTTATGTGCACACCTAAGTCTTTATGTCTCTAAGACCCCTTGCAAACAGGCTCATCTAGCTGCAGTGCCATCCTACCAGCTTGAATAGCTTGTATATGAGGCTAATATTGTGAGTGAATCTGCGGGTAATTAAAAAAAGGTCAGTGATAGTAAATAAGAGCAGATCGATGGAATATTGGATAATGTTTGTGAATAACCTCTAATCATGTTAATTATGTTTACTGATCATTGATTCTTTTATTTACTGATCATTGATTCTTTTAAATATTATTATAGCTTTAGATACTGTTTTGCTGCTGAACTTGTGTTTTAGAACTCTTTGCATACTTAGCTACTGTATCAGGAAAGATACCTTTCTAGGCATCCAGAAAGATACAGCACATTGCATACTAGCACATTATGTGAAACCTAACTTAAAACAAAGCCCTTCAGCATTGCTGTCACCACTGAAAGGGCTTCCATCTTCACCTGGTCTTCCTTCCGGGTTTGCGGTAGGGTTGCCATTTAATCCCTTTAAAACTGGGCACATATTAATTATGGTTCTCTGGCTGATTAAGGTGGTAATTAAACTCACTTGGTGCCTTATGTGCATTAAATTAGCCTCAGCTGTGTAATTCATATGTGTTCGGGTTTTAAGGGATGAGGTGGCAATCCTAGTTTGCGTTCTCTGGTCCTTTGAATGAACAAGCTGTAAAGACGTCACTCCTGCTTATGCCCGCAGAAGTCGCTGCACAGGGCTCTGGAGGAATGGCACAGGTATGCCGTTCCTTCAGAGTTCATGCACCAGAGATGTCACTGGTGGCTTCACAAGTAAATATCTCCTAAGCGGTGCATGTTTAGGAAATATTTACTGTACCTACGGGTAAGCCTTATTATAGGCTTACATATGGGTAAAAATCAACCACGGGTGTTTACTTTAAGCTGGCCATACATTATACCAGGGTTTGACAAATTTGATTGAAACCTAGGAGCCAGCTAAAAAAGTTAGGAGCCAGAAAATGCACCCGTCCCGCCAAGCTTGTGAGCAGAAGCGAACGCATACGTGAGTAGCACCCGCATATATAAACAGTATTCAAACCAAACAAGTGAGGTATCGCCGCGATTGTTAGAGCGAGAGCAATAATTCTAGCCCTAGACCTCCTCTGTAACTTAAAACATGCAACCTGTAGAATTTTTTAAATGTCGCCAATGGAGATTTTAAAGGGTAAAAGTTTGTCGCCATTCCACGAGCGGACGCAATTTTGAAGCGTGATATGTTGGGTATCATTTTACTTGGCGTAACATTATCTTTTACAATATAAAAAAAAATTGGGATAACTTTTCTGTTGTCTTATTTTTTTATAAAAAAAGTGTATTTTTCCCCCCAAAAAGTGCGCTTGTAAGACCGCTGCGCAAATACGGTGTGACAGAAAGTATTGCAATGACCGCCATTTTATTCTCTATTTTTGGCACCCAATTTGCTGCTCGTCACAAGTTTTCTTTAACAAAACACACCTTAATATAGCTGCTACTTGAGAAACAACTGAGCCGTTTTTCCTCTTATACCATGTTCTTTGACAGACTAATAGCATACTTATAAGGCAAAATAAATAATCCATTTTCCTCTAAAGCAGCTGACATTCTAATTCCATCAATCCTGCCCTCCTGTGGTCAAGAGCAAGGTTTTGAGATCTTGAAAATAACTTGTAGTTTTCATTGGCCCCCCAAAAAATCAGTGATTTTAAAAAAAAAACTTGATTCACGATTCAAATCGATTTTTTTTTCCTGATGGACACCGTGCCGGTCCGAAGCCGTGGCCTCGCCTAAAACATCCTGCCCGCATCTCGCAGCCGGATGCCGCTCATGGCCTTTTCCCAGGATCGCGGCGAGCTGCGGGCAGGATGTTTTAGGCGAGGCCGCGGCTTCGACCTAGTCCGCGGAGTGCCGGTCCTAAGTTTTAAGGCGAGGCCGCGACTTTGGCCTAGTCCGCCGCGATCTGGACTCGCTGCCTTTTCCCAGGATCGTGACGAGGTGCAGGCAGGATGTTTTTAGGCGAGGCTGCGGCTTCGGACCGGCACGGTGTCCATCAGGAAAAAAATCGTGAATCAAGTTTTTTTTTAAAAAGCACTGATTTTTTGGGGGCCCAATGACAACTACAAATTATTTTCAAAAAACATCAGTGGCTGCTCTCTTACTGCTCCATCCCTGCTGACACCGCTAATCACATTCCAAAATGACAGTGACGGGCAGTACTGTGTCTGGAAGGCCTACGAGGCCTTGGCCATGTCCACCTTCACAGCCAAGACCCCACTCGCCAGGACGCTATTTCTAGTCGACATGGCAACCTGGCTACCGGGATTTGTCGAGCCCTGCATTATACAATTTTCTTGTTCAATTTCCTTTAGATTTATCTTCAACTATGTAGTGCAAAGGCCAGGCTGATTGCATAAAAATTGAAAGTGTTTAGGTTTGACCTCATATTATATGGTTTTGGTAAATCTAAAGGAAAATTGTACAAGAAAATTTGGTAATGTATGGCCAGCTCTAGAGATGAACATTGGCCCGGATTCAGAGAGCAATTGCGCCTGCGTAACCATAGTTACGCAGCGCAATTGCTGACTTGCTCCGGCGTTACGAATGCTCCTGATTCAGGAACATCGTAATGCCGACTACAGCCTAAAATCTGCGTGGCATAAGGCTCTTATGCCACGCAGATTTTAGGCTGCATTCTTGCGATGACCGCTAGGGGGCGCTCCCATTGTGCTCAGTGTATAGTATGCAAATTGCATACTAACACCGATTCACAATGTTGCGCGGGCCCTGCGTACGCAAGTTACAGGGTTTCCGTACGGCTGCCCCTTCTAATAGTAGGGGCAGCCAATGCTAAAGTATACCCGCCGTTCCCGCGTCGTGAAATTTGAATTTCACGTCGTTTGCGTAAGTGATTCGTGAATGGCGCTGGACGCCATTCAAGTTCACTTTAAAGCAAATGACGTCCTTGCGATGTCATTTGCCGCAATGCACGTCGGGAAAGTTTCCCGGCGGAGCATGCGCTCTACGCTCAGCGCGGGAGTGCGCCTAATTTAAATGATTCCCGCCCCCTACGGGATCATTTACATTAGGCGCCCTTACGCAGGGCAAGTTTACACAGCGTCCCCGCAATTTACGGAGCTACTGCTCCGTGAATCGCGGGTAGCGCAGTAAATTTGCAGGGGCGCAGGGCAAAAACGCTGCCCTGTGCCTCCGTAAGAAAGGGGCAAATTCTACCTGAATCTGGGCCATTGACCATAAAATCAGACTGTAAACATGCTCAGTTCAGGTAAAGAAGGCATCGTGGATTGGAATTGTGGAAGGCAGTGTGTGTCATGCCAAAATCCCTAGCATTGTTTATATGCACATCTACGGAAAGACCACCCCACCATGAGAGCATGAGTAAAGTGGAAGTTATTTACTAAACCTGAAGAGTGCAAAATCTGGTGCAGCTCTTCATAGAAACCAATCAGCTTCCAGGTTTTATTGTCAAAGCTTAACTGAACAAACTGAATTTAGAATTTGGTTGGCTACCATGCACAGCCGCACCAGATTCTGAATGCACCAGCTTTAGTAAATCTCCAGTGTCTTCCACCATACTTGACCTAAGGTCTCGTAGCACACGACCGAGGAACTCGGCCGGCGAAACACATTGTTTTCCTCGTCGAGTTCATGTTAGGCTTGTCGAGGAACTTGACGAGCCAATTTTCTCCATTGCCGTTGAGGAAAAAGAGAACATGCTCTCTTTTTGGCTTGACAAGTTCCTCAACAGTTTCCTCGATGAAAAATGTACACACGACCAGTTTCCTCGGCAAAAAAACTATCCCACCAAGTTTCTTGATGGATTCTGCTGAGGATACTGGTCGTGTGTACGAGGCCTAAGAATTGGCTGATTTTCTTGCTAGTTAAAAGATGTATTCGCCCAGGTTCACACTGGGCTGCGGGAGTGAAGCCGTACGAGTTCAGCTGAACTAGCACGATTTCACTCCTGCTGGCTGTCCCGATTTCGGCCATGATTTCATAGATATCTGTGCACAGATGTCAATTTAAATCACGGCCCGAAATCGCAAAAAATGCAAATGCCGCCGATTTGAGATGCGATTTCACATCTCAAATCGCATTTCAAATCGTACCAGTGTGAACCAGGCCTTCCAGAGATATTTAGATGCTATTGTTCTGTTTGTGAATCAGCCAGGTTTTATAACCTTTATACTGTTTTGACATGGCAAACCTAATCAAAAGCCCATGAGAGGTAGATTCTGCTGTTGCCAGCTGTTTTGTCTTTGTAATTAATTCTCTGGGTTTTGCCAGTAACTATTGCATTCCTTCTCTGTATCCTTGTAGATGTCATATATAGCAAGTCTGAAATAATATTGTACCAGTAACATATTGTTGTTTAATATAGTAGTTACAAGGGAGACGAAAGCTACAGAAACTAATGGTACCAAAATATGCTTTTTATTTTTTATGGCATCCAGACTGGATTATAAAACACCCAGTGTTGGCATTGAGAAAAAGAATAATATAGTCATTTGTTTTATAAAAAGGGAATGTGAAAAGGCTTGCTGCTGCTTGGCACAAGACATGTTGACCTGGCAGCTAGCCAGCATTTCTTGCTTGTGGTCTTCTAGTTCTGGCATCAGTGCTTTAAAAAACTCTCGGCCAACAGAGAGTGGCCAGTGGCAAAATGCCACCACATCCTCTGCTGCTCCAGTGCTCCACCCTATTCACTTTGTGGAACATGCATCTACACATAAAGAGGGAGATGGATACATAACATTTAATAGGCCCCTAGCTGTACATAAGCAGATATGTGTAAATGAAGCCTCAATTTTCACCTTCTGGTTTGTCATTGGAATGGAGATTTGGCATTTTTTGATTATTCTTAAATGTTCTTAGACCTCTCAGCGGGGGCTCTTCTAATGGTATAAGCTTTAATGCAGAATACATTTGTAATGGGTTCTTCTGCTGGGTGTTTTTGAGAGAAATATTTAAAAGCTTAAGCCCCGGACCATTTTGTTGCTAAAGGACCAGGCCCCTTTTTGCGTTTCGGCACTGCGTGGCTTTAACTGACAATTGCGCGGTCGTGCGACGTGGCTCCCAAACAAAATTGGCATCCTTTTTTCCCACAAGTAGAGCTTTCTTTTGGTGGTATTTGATCACCTCTGCGGTTTTTATATAAACAAAAATAAAGCGACAATTTTTCTATATTTTTTTACTTTTTGCTATAATAAACATCCCCAAAAAATATATAGCTTTTTTTTTCCCCTCAGTTTAGGCTGATACATATTCTTCTACTTATTTTTGGTAAAAAAAATCACAATAAGCGTTTATTGATTGGTTTGCGCAAAAGTTATAGCATCTACAAAATAGGGGATAGTTTTATGGCATTTTTATTAATATTTTATTACTAGTAATGACGGCGATCAGCGATTTTTATTGTGACTGTGACATTATGGTGGACACATCGGACACTTTTGACTCCATTTTGGGACTATTGTCATTTTTACAGCGATCAGTGCTATAAAAATGCACTGATCACTGTGAAAATTACACTGCCAGGGAAGAAGTTAACCTGTAGGGGGCATTGAAGGGGTTAGGTGTGCCCTAAGGGAGTGATTCTTACTGTGTGGGGGCGTGGCTTGGCGTGTGACATTACTGATCGTCGTTCCCTATGACAGGGAACAGACGATCAGTGATACTCTCGCTAGAAAGAACAGGGAAAGGTTTGATTACACTTACCTCTCCCCTTTCTTCAGCTCTGTGACTCGATCACGGGACACCAGCGGCGATCGGGTCCGCGGGTGCGGTCACGGAGCTCAGGACCGGGTCGGGAGCGTGCTGCCGGCGACGCGCGCGCGACCCACCGCTGGGCTCTTAAAGGCGTGCCGCTCTGCCGACGTATATCGCCGTTAGGCAGTCCTTAAGTGGTTAAGGGGGATTTAACCCATAGATCAAAGTTGGAAGATTAGTTTTGAGTGGATTAATAATTGTAATGTTTTCTCTTTTGCTTCAGAAGGTATGTCATAGAATATATTCAGTTTTCATTAATTTGTTTTGCTTCCTGATGATTAGTATCATTTTAGGCAGATCAAGAAGCATGTAAAGCACAATTGAATCTGACGCATGCTAAATGACCAGATCATCAGAAACATTTGCTCACTCAACATGCACTTATACACAGTTCAGTGAATGCCAGATAACCATACCATAACAAAGATTGCGTATACTGGTGTTTTATCCTGGTTTCTTGTGCTTTTTTTCTTGCAGCTATTCCATACATTGTCACACTAGTCTATGACAAAGTAATATTTTGTGTTTGTTAATGCTGAACTCCATACAACAAATACAGCATATCTGGAAGGGTAACTCAGCTTTCCTAGAAAAAGATAGCAAAGAAAAAAAAATAATAATATAGCATATACAATTGCTACGCAAGCCATTGTGGGCTCCATTCACAAAATGGTATGTTGCCCTTAAAGCGGAGCTCCAGGCTCCTTCAAGACAAATACTGAAGCTTCTGACTTTTAATATTAGGACATTTACCTGTCCAAGAATCCAGCAGTGTCTTCACCCGAGACTTTTTTCAATAGGCTCTCGGGTGCTGCCACCGCCATCTCGGCTTAGGGAAGCCGGCAGTGAAACCTTGTGGCTTCTCAGCTCGTTCATTACTGCACATGCATGAAGCGTGTTGAGCTTTGTTAATGGCCTGGCGATGGGGGAAGGAGGGGGGGGAGCAAACTTCTAGCTGAAGTCAACCGGAAAAGGGGAGCGGGTACCTGTCAAAACCAGGTACCTGCTCCCCTCCGAAATGTGGCAGCAGAGGAGGGGGGGGGAGGCAAACATGGTGAGCTTTCCCTTTTGGATGGAGCTCTGCATTAAAGATCAGAGGTGATAGTGAATTTACATTTTCAGCATCGCATGGGATATTCAGGAAAAATGTGTCCGATCACCTGAATAGCGCATGCAATCTGCTTTATTGAATGAAACCCAGTGTAACTTAATGTTATTAAAAATTACCTTTCCTTTTCATTCTGCAGCACTGTAATTAGCTGTACAATTCAATGCAATATGGCATCCTGGAGGCATTGTGTACACAGTTGGTGTAGAGAGCTTACCCAGATATGTAATTTCCTACTTGTGTGATTAGCTTACTGATTTTCCTAGAATTTTGCAAATATGATACAAGTTATATTTAAGGCAGGCCTTGACAAAATCCGGGCGCCAGGTCGCAATTGCGACAAGAAATTGTGACCTGGCGCCTGGGGAAGCTTAGGACTGCAGAAGTCCGCAAAGCCGCGGCCTCAATTACCGTCTGGCGTAGGGCAGGATCGCGGCGGGCCTGCGTCCCAAGGATAATTGAGGCCGCAGCTTTTCTACCTTCACAGAAGGAAGCTGAGGCCAGCAGAAGGCCGCAAAGTCGCGGCCTCAATTACCGGCCTGCGTGGGAGATTCTAGTTTCATTTTCCAAACCATCACTGCTCTATGGCTCTGTACATGCACACAGGCAGGATAACATGCAAAAGTGAAACTAAATGCACAAACAAAAGTAGATGCAAAAATGAAACTACAGGTACATTATATGATTGATTTTTATCTATTTTTAATCAATTTTAAAAGGAATCAGTTAACTATTATGTCTCTACTATACCCTGTAAACAGTCATTTCAGCAAAAAAAAAAAAATTCCTTTACAACTCCTTTAAGCCCATTTCCAGCTTCAAGGCTTCCTCCCACACTTTATTCTAAGGGTCAACGCCACAGGTCCCTCTTCTCCTTTGGTGGTCCTTACTCCTGCACTAAGTGGCAGTAACATAATGACATGTGACTGATGTTTAGTGCATTGGTACTGTGAGCTTATGCTGAAGTTCCGATGTATGCCTGGGGGTGTTTTCATGTCAGCCTAGGATCACAGGAAATTGGTTGAAGTATGCTGGCTATCAGGTGGAGGAGCAAACCTTATGTGGGGAACAGGTCTGGATTAGGTTTTCCTAATACAATGACCCTCCATATTCCCCTCATTTCTTACCCTGTTTACAGTAATAAAAAATGTAATGAAGAGAAATCTACCCATTTAAATACTGATGACAGTAACAACAACTGATAGTATCCTTTCCCCACTTTGTTAAAAAAAAAAAAAGAAAAAAAAATACTTGTTGCTTCTTGAATCTTCAAACAGTGGTATTTACTGGCAAAATAAATCTTATTATATCAGGCTACTGTAAAAAGTAACTTTTTTCCATGTATGTTTTCTGATTTAGAGGAATGAAAGAAGTGTGGTATAATGTGATTTTAGTAAGACTTGTCACTTGTTAAGAATATTGATATAGTGTATGCTGCTGAGGTCAATGATTTCTTTCCAGCTTGATGCATTAAGTGGGTAAAAGAAATGTGTGGAAATATATGCACAATGTAGCATGCCTTTTTTTTTTATTTAAGGTGAAAGGCTTTAGTAGGAATGATCCATGTGAATTATATCTGGAATACTAAGAACCAATTAGCCACATAACAAGACTTAAATGTACACAAGTGGAAAGTTCAACACACTATATAGAAATATCATAGCTGTCAGTTCTTTAAAAAAAGAGCTTCTATCAGGTATAAAGTGCAGACACTAAAGCCCTGTACACACGATCGGTCCATTCGATGAAAACGATCTGATGGACCGTTTTTATCGGTTAACCGATGAAGCTGACTGATGGTCAGTCGTGCCTACACACCATCGGTTAAAAAAACTATTGTGTCAGAACGCGGTGACGTAAAACACAACGACGTGCTGAAAAAAACTAAGTTCAATGCTTCCAAGCATGCGTCGACTTGATTCTGAGCATGCGTGGATTTTTAACCGATGGACGTGCCTACAAACGATCGTTTTTTTTTCTATCGGTTAGGTATCCATCGGTCAAATTTAAAACAAGATTGAATTTTTTTAACCTATAGATAAATAACCGATGGGACCCACACACGATCGGTTTGGTCCGATGAAAACGGTCCATCAGACAGTTCTCATCGATTTGACCGATCGTATTTATTTCGCATTAAAGGTACCTGCATCCTACTTACATCTGCTGTGGGTATTGTCAGTGTTTTCTTTCTACCTCGCATCCAACAAATTCCATGTGAATGACAGATATAGGTGCCTTCAGTTCATACTGGATAGAAGATCACAGTTTTTTTAAATGATGAGGTCACTTTAAACCAAGGTGGACAATTTGGAATTCTGGGGGATTAGTTTGGGAGATGGGGTAATTTTCATATGATCACCACTTTTGACTTTAGAATCAAGATGAAAAAACATCATCATTTTTACAAACAGAACTACACGGCAAGTCCTGGAAGAGTTGACACCAATTCATGAGACATCTTTTGTCTGTACTAGATTAAAGTAGCCCCGCTGGAATCTATAGTACACCAGTCCAGTGGCGTAACCAGCGTTATGGGCGCCCGGGGCAGAATTTTTTTTTATGCCCCCCCCCCCCCCCCTTATATAAACATCCACTCTGGTTATAAGGATAATTAAACACATGTAAAGGCCATTACATTTTTAATTTTGATAAAGAGCATTACATTTTTAATGGTAGTAAAGAGCAATACATTTTTTATGAAAAAACACTTTTATGAAAAAACAATAGAAACATATATTATAAAGGCAACATTATAAATGCATTGTATTTCTAGTACTTTAATACAGCCTCATATCAGTTACAGGGAACTACAAGTCCCAGTTGGACTGGCCGCTTGTAGTTCACAATTAATATAATGCCATTATAGAACATAGAATTTCTATGTTCGATAATGACATTGTATTAATTGTGAAATACAACTGGGACTGGGCCCCTACCTTCACTAACTAAGTTAAACTAACCCACATAAGACCGGGACCCATCACGGTCACCCGGCCGTCCCCAACCCCTGATACTGTCTAACAGCACAGCATACATATGATATCACTGACCAGTGCCACACCTGTGACTGTCACCACCGGGCGGGCCGGCTATACCCAGGAGTCAGGACACAACACAGAGAAGACAGACCCCTTTCTGAAACCGCAGACTCACTGTGGGAGGAGCCTGCTTCCTGCTTGAGAGCAGCGACACTACAAGCGGCCCGGCGGCCGCACATACGCATGGGCAGTCACAGAGCAGAAAGAGTCCGAGTCTGACCGGAGTCCGAACCGCAGCAACAGAGACCCGCCTCATCCCAGTATAATAACCGGGGGGCGCCCCCCCTCAGCTCAGCGCCTGGGGCAGACACACCGGCGGACCCCCGGTTGTTACGCCACTGCACCAGTCACATACCTGCACTCTCAATTGTAGGTTGCTTTTGTGAAAATAGATACTGATAATGCCTCTTCAATCCCCAGTTTCCTTGATATTCTGTATGTGTATTTTAAATTTTAGTGAAGTTGCCCTTTAAAGTATTACTAAACCCACAACGGTATAATCAGTCTGTATATGCAGTAAATCATTCTTGTTACACTCACTGTGGAATCTAAGGGATAAATCCTCTGCATTGTATAAAAATTATGTTTGATCCTGTCTTCTCTTAGGCCCCTTTCACACTTGTGCAACCTGTCCTGCGACTTGGGGCTGCAAAGTCACATGACAAGTCATACTCCATGATTTCCAACAAGTACCATTCATATTTTCAAGTTTCAGCGACTTCAAAGTAGTCTCTGCACTACCTTGGTCCGACTTTGATACAACTTGAGGTCTGTAGACCTCAAGATTACACAGACATTGCTTCAAGTTGCATAAAAGTCGTGGCAAAATCGTGTCAAAGTCACACGACTTTCAGGTCACACAAGTGTGAAAGGGGCCTTAGTAACACTTTAACCCCCTCAGCGGTATTCCCGAGTCTGGCTCGGGGGGGGGAATTTCAGAACCAAAAGCGGTAACCCCGAGCCAGACTCAGGATCGCCTTGCAGTGTCCACAGGCAGGGTTTACTTACCTTGTCCCTGGATCCTGCGATGCCTTCCTGCTGTGTGATCGAGCGGTGTCTCCTTGCTCGATTCACAGTGCCAAGTGCCGCCGAGCTCCGTTCCCTGCGACATTACGGCGCACGGGGGCGGAGATCGGCGCCAAATTCAAAAAAGTAAATAAACACAATACATACAGTATACTGTAATCTTATAGATTACAGTACTGTATGAAATAAATACTCACCCCCTTTGTCCCTAGTGGTCTGCCCAGTGTCCTACATGCACTTTTATTGAATACAAATTGTTCTTTCTGCCTGGAAACTGGAGATTGTCCATAGCAATCAAAAAGTGTCCCTTTATGTCAAAAATGGTTTTAGATCAGCTAGAAAACAGCGATAATAAATTATAATCACTTGCAGAATTGAGCGATAGCGATTTGTGGGGAAATTCGTCATCAAACACTGAAAGTAATAATTTTTATTATTATTCTATTATTTGTTATAATTATTTATATTTATTTATTATATTATAATTTATGATTTTGTGTTTTAAATTTTATTATACCCGGGATGTCTACTAAACTCTTGTTTGGACAGATTTGAGTGAGTTATTCCTAAGAATTGCAGGCCTACAATATAAAACGCCAAATTTCCATGCAAAATAATGGTACCGCATTCAGCCCCATAAATTCGGAAAGAATCATACCGCCAGGGAGGTTAATAAATCACTCCACCCTCCCGAATTCAGCCATCTGTGATAATGCATAGCTTCCTCACTGATACAAAGATTATTTGTCTGACATGGTCCTGACTGTCCACATGTGCTGTGACCATATTCCTTCCTATGGGTAAGCCATACTCCAAGGGATTGTTCAAGGCCACCATGAATATGACTTAGCCATAAAAGTAAATGGGCCACAGCTTGCATGCACAGTATGGAGGATGCTACTCAGGAAAGATCTCTAAATTGAGGAGGAAGGTAAGTATTATTCCAAGATGGCTGCAATCACCAGGCTATGGAATTTTTTTTTAGGACAACTTCTCCAAAGGTTAAGTTGCTCCTTATCACTGTAATATAGACGCCTGTGAGAGGTGTTGTGTCAGGCAGTGGAGTCATGTTTAACCACTTGCTTACTGGGCACATATACCCCCCTCCTGCCCAGGTGAAATTTCAGCTTTCAGCACTGCATCGCTTTAACTAACAATTGCGCGGTCGTGCGACGTGGCTCCCAAACAAAATTGACGTCCTTTTTTCCCCACAAGTAGAGCTTTCTTTTGGTGGTATTTGATCGCCTGTGCGGTTTTTATTTTTTGCGCTATAAACAAAAAAGTGAGACAATTTTGAAAAAAATACATTATTTTTTACTTCTTGCTATAATAAATATCCCAATTTAAAAAAATAAATAAAAATTTTTTCTCAGTTTAGGCCGATACGTATTCTTCTACATATTTTTTGTAAAAAAAAAAAAAAATCGCAATAAGCGACTGGTTTGCGCAAAAGTTATAGCGCTTACAAAATAGGGGACATAATTATTATTTTTTAATTATTTTTTTTTACTAGAAATGGCGGCGATCTGCGATTTTTAATGGGACTGCGGCGTTATGGCGGACACATCGGACACATTTTTAGCGCCATTCACATTTATACTGCGATCAGTGCTATAAATATGCACTAATTACAGTATAAATGTGACTGGCATTGAAGGGGTTAACACTAGGGGGTGAGGAAGGGGTTAAATGTGTGTCCTATATAGTGTTTTAACTGTAGGTGGAGGGGGGGGGTGACTGGGGGGGGTGACCGATCTATGTCTCTATGTACAAGAGACACAGATCGGTCTCCTCTCCAGAGACAGCACCGCTGTCTCTGTGTAAAACGGCAATGACAGATGATCTCATATGTTTACATATGAGATCATCTCTCATTGGCCGCACAGATCGCATCGCGAACGGCCACTCTGATTGGCCGTTCGCGGCGATCTGTAATTGGCTGTGTCCGAGGGACACGGCCAACACAGATTTTCCCCGCAGCGCGCTCTGGAGCGCGCGCGGGGACCGCCCTAAGGGGCGGACATCAATTGACGGCAGTTTGGAGATTGGGATCCGCACTGTAGCCGTCAATTGACGGCAGGCGGATCCCAAGTGGTTAAAGGTAACCTGAAGCAAATAAAGACACTGTGATTGCTGTCCTATTTCTAAAAAATCAGGACCAGTTGTCTGTCTACCTGTGACCTATAGCCTGCAAAATCTACAGAAGCCCTGATCTGTATGCTTGCACCAGGTCAGTCAATCAAAGGTATTGAAGCTATGGATTAACATGACAACCTTTCAGTTACAGAAGGAAAGGTCAGCAATAGCAGCCTACATCATCGCAGAGGCTGGATTTGAAGGGAAAAATATAGGGCCAGATTCACAGAGAGCGGTGTATCTCTGTGCGGGCGTAGCACATCTCATATGGGCTACGCCGACGTAACATAGAGAGGCAAGTACAGTATTCACAAAGCACTTGCTCCCTAAGTTACAGTGGCGTAGCGGAAATGGGCCGGCGTAAGCCCGCCTAATTCAAAGTAGGCTGGTAGTGGGCGTATTGTATTGAAATTAATCGTGACCCCATGTATATAAAGCGCCGAACGAACGGTGCATGCGCGTGCATGCTCAGAATCACGTCGAATTTACGCCGTAGGATACGACGGCTCAATTTCAACGACGTGAACGTAACCTACGCCCAGCCCCATTCACGTACGACTTACGTAAACAACGTAAAATTCTACGCTTGTTCTGACGTCCATACCTTTGCATTACCTGCGCCTCACATAGCAGGGGTAACTTTACGCCGGACATACGCCTTACGTAAACGGCGTAGCTTAATGCGACGGGCGCAAGTACATTTGTGAATCGGCGTATCTAGGTCATTTTCATATTCGACGCCTAAATCTACGGAAGCGCCCCTTGCGGCCAACGTAAATATGCACCCAAGATACGACGGCATAGGAGACTTACGCCGGTCGTATCTTGGCAAAATGCAGGCGTATCTAATTTCCAGAATACGCGTATAGATACGACGGCACACATTTGGACTTACAACGGCGTATCTGGAGATACGTCGTCGTAAGTCCTTTCTGAATCCAGCCCATAGTGTGGAAAAATATCAAGTTAAATGAGGTTCCTGCACACTCACTGCTCTCACACTCGCTGCTCTTATGAGTGTAGTTACGTGACTGGTTTTCTCTAAGTTGCAAATTATCATGCCTAGGCAATTTTTACTAAGCTAAATCATTCCGGCTAATGGATCACCTATTATACGGTAACTCACACGTTACACAATGCATGCTTGAAATGAAATTACAGATGAGACCATTTTTTAACCCTGTGTGGTATTCCGTCACCAGGCGACAATGCTTCTATTCCTAAAATACTTTTATGTATTTCCTCCTGCAGTACATAATTAGGTTATCAAGGCAGGTAATAAAAATTAATTGAAACCTAGTTAACCTCCCACTGTCAAGAAGGCTGCCTGGCATCCTGTGAATGTCATTATGGTAAGCACATGAGGAGTATGCCTGCTTATTTATTGTTTAGCAGTAGGTGTTAACTGTGTACTGTGTGATCAATATAAATGAATCGTTTGCTACGCCCCATCTGTCAGTACTGTGTATGGAATCATCCTTAATACAAGAGATATACAGTTTATTATCCTGTCTGCCATTGCCTTTATATTACAGTTTTATTGTATTATTAACTAAACGCCCACACATGCTGAAGAAAATACATATGACTATTATAAAACTTATGTATTGCTTTATATAATTAAAACCATATTTTTTTTGTTCTTGTAGATTAATTATAAAATGCATGTTGGTGTTCTGGAACAACATAAGATGTAAATACATTTGTATAGGTGTATACTACTTACCGTATATTCTCAAGTATAAGACGGCCTGAATATAAGCAGAGGAACCTAGTTTTACCACGAAAAAATTGGCAAAATGTTTTGACTCGAGTATAAGCCTAGGGTGGGAAAGCAGCTAATGTAAGTGAAGAAGAGGGTCAACAATGCCCATCTCCAGCCTCACTGTGCCCATCTGCAGCCTTACTGTGCCCATCTGCAGCCTCACTATGGCGATTTGCAGCCTCACTGTGCCCATCTGCAGCCTCACTATGCCGATTTGCAGCCTCACTGTGCTCATCTGCAGCCTCACTTTGCCCATTTGCAGCCTCACTTTTCCCATGTACCTTTGATCCGCTGCATCAGTCTTCATGAGGAGGGAAGGGATTTGCACCTGATTACATTTGTACATTGCCCCCTCTCAGATGATTCTCAGCAGGGCTGTGTGCAGGATTAATCACTTGAGACAGACATTATATGAAGTCTGCACCGTCGCCATCCGCGCCGTCCACTTTAACAAAGCCCCGCCACCTCCTCATCCATGATAGACGGAACACTGATTCAGTTTCCCAGCATTGTTATCAGTGTTTCCTCTATCACGGACAAGGAGTAGGCGGGGCTTTGTTACAGTGGACGGTGCGGAACAGTTAAGACTGACACAGTTGGAGACCCTCATTCAAGTATAAGCTGAAGGGGGCTTTTTTAGCATAAAAAATGTGCTGAAAAAGTCAGCTTATACTCGAGTATATACGGTATACTGTTTTATCAGTGGGTTCTGTCACTTATAGAACAGAAGATCAATGTACAGAAATCTATAGTATAGCTTTCATTGTTCTTACATAGCTGAAATGTGATTCACTACTACGGGCACTGTACAACATTGTCCCTGGCATTGCCAGGTACTAAATGTAATTTTAAAGCGTTTTGGCTGCAGTATTACATTATCACTTAAGGATTCAGAAAAAAAAAAGTCAATGGAATTTATTGATAATTATGTATTAAAGTGGAAATTCAACCAAAGCCTTCTTAAGAGTGTGGAAAGGTTATAACCTCTGTCAGGATAAATCTTCCCATTGTTACACAGATGGCAATAAAAACCTGACAGTGGTTCTAACTGTTCCCCCCCAAATATAAGGTTCTGGCTGAAAGGACACTTTAATGAATTTCAATAGACTAATTTATTAGACAGAGTATTGACTAGATTTCATGTGTTGACAATGTATCAATATGTAACAATGTTGAACCATATCTGGAAATACCTGTAGAAGAGACATCTTCCATTCTCTTATGGAGGACCATTTTCTACCCTAGTCCTCTGGAAGTGATATCCAGGAAAACTTATGAAGTCTTTTATTAGCTATCTTCCATCAATACCACATGCCTTTATCATTTTCTTATTCACTCAATGAATTTCAACTAAAATTCTGTAAGGGCAGTATGTACAAACGCCAGGAAAACCAATTCAAGAGACAATTCAAAAGCAATTTTGATTACATAACACTGCATCAACTCTTTATTTAGTCTTGAGCAAGTGTAACATTGTACTTACAGCTGCATCTCTGTTTTTAAAGCCTCATACTCATGATTGGATTTTCAGAGGCATAAAGCGTAGGACTTCTGTCCCAAGGGCGTTGGCCAGGAACTTGTCTTGCATACAAACGCCAAAGAATTGTCGGCCAACAAACACAAAATGACGTGGTTTTTCAGATCTTAAGCGCCACCCTTTGGGCAACTTCTGCTAATGTTGTGTTATGGTGAGCATTGCTTCTGAGCATGCGTGTTTGTACTTTGGAGTTTTGTCCGATGGACTTGTGTACACATGATCAGATAATCCAACAGCACACAATTGTTGGCGGACAATTTTAAAGCATGCTATGCCACATTTGTTGGCGGAAAAGCCGACAACAATTGTCTGATGGAGCATACAAATGGTACGACAACAGCCTGTGATGCAGTGTGCGTTCTAGCACTTTTCTCAGAGCAAAGAATTACTTTTTTTGCAATTTGAGCTACAGTAGCTCTTCCATTGGATCAGACTAGAAAGGCTCCCCTTCGCCTTTGCTCCTCACTTGCAGCAATGAGCCTAGGCCACCCATGACCATGTCGCTGGTTTTCCTTCCTTGGACCACTTTTGTTAGGTCCTGGCCATTACGGACTGGAAACATCCCACAAGAGCTGCAGTTTTGTAGTTGCTCAGACCCAGTTATCTAGCCATTACAATTTGGCCCTTAGCAAAGTCACTCAAATCCTAACACATGCCCATTGTTTTTGCTTTCAACACATTAACTTTAAGGACAACATGATTACTTGCTGTCTAACATATCCCACCCACCTTCAGATGATGTGTCACAAGGTTAATCACTTTACTTATCAGTGGTCATAATATTATGACTGATTGGTGTAGAATCTTTGAGCGTGCTTTTGCCCCTGATTATTATGCGCATGTACAGGCATTATTTCACAGTCAGATTTATAGTTGCGGGGTCCACATACATCAGGCACAAAATAGTGATGTCCAGCATTAATCAGTAAGCTTTTTTGAGAGTTAGAAAGTAGGCACTTTACATTCTAAACTAAAGGCAGCAGTTACATGATTTGCCATGCCACCAAACACATTTAGTGCCCTTTCACACTGAGCCGCCCCGAGCGTCGGCGGTAAAACACCGCTATTTTTAGC
Source organism: Rana temporaria (assembly GCF_905171775.1). Taxonomy (NCBI): domain Eukaryota; kingdom Metazoa; phylum Chordata; class Amphibia; order Anura; family Ranidae; genus Rana; species Rana temporaria. The sequence continues at coordinate 219,874,905 of NC_053489.1, forward strand.
AGAGCTTTACCGTTGGATTTGTGGCACTTTTCGCACGCTAGAGGGGCGCTTTTAACCCCCCTAGGGGCCGAAAAAGGGTTAAAACCACCCGCAAGGCGCCGCAACAGCAGCGTTTTTCCAGCAGTTTGTCGGCGCTGCCCATTGATTTCAAAGGCAGGAACGCATTAGGAGCGGCGAGTTCCCCGCTCCTAATGTGCTCCAAAGAAGCTGCTGGCAGGACTTTTTCTGGTGCCCTGCCAGCGCACGATCCAGTGTGAGTGAATGGAGCAGCTGTTTTAGGGCACTTTGCAGGCGCTATTTTTAACGCTATAGCGCCTGCAAAGCACCCCCAGTGTAAAAAGGGTCTTAAAAACATGAGAAAATCCTGTGAACAGGGTCTTTTTAAGAAAACTTTACAAATTACAAGTGGCAGGCCTGCAAAGTATGGATTTTTTGACAACATATGCATATAACTTCCCACCCAAAATCACTGTAAAATAATACGATTGGTAGAGATCTCATTTTAAGAATAAAGACATATGTTGGATATATTGATCTTCGATTGTGTTATTCATTATCTCTGCCAAAAAAACTTTAGGTTGATACTTTATGATTCTTCTGCCTTCCCTACTCATCACTCCTTAGAAATAGATTCTCCTCAGGTATCTGGGGAATATTTTTTCTTGAAAGTCCACTTTTTTTTTTTTTACAAATTATATTACTATACTTGGAAAGTACTTCTTTTTATTAACATAACCTATCTAGCAGTATCTGAATTTTTCAATCCACTCCTCCATCATTATTATCTTTTTATGGCTTATGGGAGACTTAATCTTTTATGAATATTACAAGCTCACAGTCTGTCTAAATGTAATTACATTTTGTCAGTGGTTCATATTCATATATCTCCATTTCACAATTTCTTCCTCCTAATCTTTCTACTAATCTTCCTCGAAGTGATATTTGAACTGCTATCACTTTTTCCTTGCTTTGATATTACATAGTGTTACCATACACAACCTTTTATTCATTTTAGGTTCGTAGGTTCCATTCACACCTATGCAAGCATGCTGTAGCATGTAACCCACTTACATTACTAAATGGGGCCTTATATTTCTCCTTTAAAAAAAAAACTGCAGAGCATAGATGTAAACTAGCCACATAGGAAAGAATGGGAACTCTAGCTGAAATGCATTTACATGCAGTAAACCTCATGGGCCAGATCCACGTAGGGCGGCGTATTTTTAGGCAGGCGTAGCGTATCGTAGTTATGCTACGCCGCTGCTACTTTGAGAGGCAAGTGCTGTATTCACAAAGCACTTGCCTCTAAAGTTACGGCGGCGTAGCGTAAATCTCCCGGCGTAAGGGCGCGGAATTCAAATGATGAACAGGGGGGCGTGTTTTATGTAAATCAAGCTTGACCCCACGTAAATTATGCTTTTTTCGTACGGCGCATGCACGCGCATGCTCAGTATCACATCGGATTTTCAAATGAAATTACGCCCGCTCAATGCCTAGACGACGTGAACGTAATTTACGCAAAGCCTTATTCGCGAACGTTTTACGCAAACGACGTACACGACGGAAAACTCTACGCTGGCCCGACGTCCATACTTAACATTGCGTACGCCTCCTAGAGCAGGGGTAACGTTACGATGTAAAAAAAAGCGCCGGGCGGACGTACGTTTGTGGATTGGCGTATCTAGCTAATTTGCATACTCGATGCGGAAATCGACGGAATCGCCACCTAGCGGCCAGCGTAAATATGCACCTAAGATCCGACGGCGTACTAAGACGTACGCCAGTCGGATCGAGCCCACATTCAGTCATATCTTGTTTTGTGGATACAAAACAAAGATACGACGGGGCATCTTAGAAATTACGCGGCGTATCAATAGATACGCCGGCGTAATTTCTTTGTGGATCTGGGCCCATGTGTTTTACTGCAGTAAAACAGACAATGTTGATATAAATTCTAACTGGATAATATGTTGTTTGCTAAAGCAAATATCATAAACAGTTGCTGTTTTGAAAAATAATATACTTATTTTAACCTGAATTTCATCCATTGTTGCATCATAATAATGCTTATCCCCCCAAAGACTTTTTGCTGTCTACTTGAACTCTAGCAATGATTGCATGGCATTTCTCAAGGCAGATTTTTTGATGTTAGCATTGTTAAATCATAAAGAAAAGAAGAGGTACAGCGCAAATTCTAGTGTATAGGGATTCTGATGTGATACCAAAAAATTCCTGGCGTGACACAAATAAGTGAAGGTGACACAAAATCGTAAGGTCAATTGCTATGCATCACTGAAACTAAACAATTGACTAAAAATAAAAATGCACGTGAAAAACAAAAATAACTTGTAAATGAAAACAATATATGAATGTGTATAAAGTCTGTGAATGAATGAGATTGTGCAAGCAAAAAAGACTACAGGTGAGGTATTAGTCCATATGCTCCCAGATATCTTAAAGAAAACTTCTTTAACCACTTCCATACCAGGTACTTACGCAGCTTCCCGCCCAAGCCAATTTTCAGCTTTCAGCACTGTCGCACTTTGAATGGCAATTGCGCGGTCATGCTACACTGTACCCAAACAAAATTGGCGTCCTTTTTTCCCCACAAATAGAGCTTTCTTTTGGTGGTATTTGATCACCTCTGCGATTTTTTTTTTTTGCGCAACAACTAAAAAAAGGCTGAAAATTTGGAAAAAAAATTACGTTTTTATTTTTTTCTGTTAATTTTTTTGTAAATAAGTTTTCTCTTTCAATTACGGGCACTGATATGGCGGCACTAATGGGCACCGATGAGATGGCACTGATGGACATCGATGAGGTAGTACTGACGGGCACAGATGAGGTGGCACTGATTGGCGGCGCTGGTATGCGACACTGATGGGCACACATAGGCGGCACTGATGGGCACACATAGGCGGCACTGATGGGCACACGTAGGCGGCACTGATGGGCACACGTAGGCGGCACTGATGGGCACACATAGGCGGCACTGATGGGCACTCATGGGCGGCACTGGGCACTCATAGGCGGCACAGATGGGCACTCATGGGCGGCACAGATGGGCACTTATGGGTGGCACAGATGGGCACTGCTAGGTGGGCACTGGGCATGGATGGGCACTGTGGGGTGGCACTGATGGACACTGGGGTGGCGCTGATGGACACTGGGGTGGCGCTGATGGACACTGGGGTGGCAGCACTGATTGTTGCCAGTCAGTGCCCATTTGTGGGCACTGACTGGCATCTTTTTTCTTTTTGGTTTTTTTTTTTTTTTTTTTTTTTAGACTTTTTTTTTTTTTGGCTTTTTTTTTTTTTTTTGCCCACCCTGGTGCTCCAGGGTGGGCATCCCTGGTGGTCCAGTGTGGCGATCCGAGGGGGGGCTGCGCTGATAAACAATCAGCGCTAACCCCCCCTGTCAGGAGAGCCGCAGATCGGCTATCCTCTACTCGCGTCTGTCAGACGCGAGTGAGGAAGAGCCATCGGCGGCTCTTCCTGTTTACATCGTGATCAGCCGTGGTTGGACACGGCTGATCACGTGGTAAAGAGTCTCCGCCGGAGGCTCTTTACCGAGATCGGAGATGCAGGGTGTCAGACTGACACCCCGCATCACCGATCGCCGCGATGCGCGCCCCCACGGGCGCGCGCGGCATGAAATCCTGCAGGACGTTCTAGAACGTCCTGTCAGGATTTCATAACCACTTCCCGGACGTAAATCGGCCATAGGCCGGGCGGGAAGTGGTTAAAAGAGTGAACTTCACAGCGAATGTCTTCAGAGAAAAGGATAGTACAGGGCTGACACAACCTTCCACCAAAGCACACCTGAGTGACAAAACAATGCCCTTACCAGATGTGGAGACCACAACGGTGGTCAGACTGGACCCGGGTATATTTAGAGTCACCCAAATGACTGTATGTAGCACACTGGATCTGCTTCAAGCTATTTCCCATCGGTCAGAACGGATGAATGGCTCAGATGCAAAAAGAAAAGAAAAGGGCCCATAGTGCAACTTTGCAAAACAATTTAATGATCAAAGTAAAATATTGCACTTACAGATAGGTGGAGAATCATAAGCCCAATAAGGTGCACAAAGTGCAGTTTCAAAAGCTGGATCTCGGCGTCCTCTATGGCTTCCCCTTCCTGGGTCAGTTCAGGTTAGCGTGAAAAACGTCAGAATGCAGGCCACGCCTATGCATTTCGTCATACGTGACGTCGTCTGGGACTGGCTGCTACATACAGTCATTTGGGTGACTCTAAATATACCCGGGTCCAGTCTGACCACCGTTGTGGTCTCCACATCTGGTAAGGGCATTGTTTTGTCACTCAGGTGTGCTTTGGTGGAAGGTTGTGTCAGCCCTGTACTATCCTTTTCTCTGAAGACATTCGCTGTGAAGTTCACTCTTTTAAAGAAGTTTTCTTTAAGATATCTGGGAGCATATGGACTAATACCTCACCTGTAGTCTTTTTTGCTTGCACAATCTCATTCATTCACAGACTTTATACACATTCATATATTGTTTTCATTTACAAGTTATTTTTGTTTTTCACGTGCATTTTTATTTTTAGTCAATTGTTTAGTTTCAGTGATGCATAGCAATTGACCTTACGATTTTGTGTCACCTTCACTTATTTGTGTCACGCCAGGAATTTTTTGGTATCACATCAGAATCCCTATACACTAGAATTTGCGCTGTACCTCTTCTTTTCTTTATTTTGCTTAAATATTTGTATCTATATTTTTGGTACTAGCAGCATTTTCAATTTTTTGTTTAGCGCAGTGTTTTTCCCGTTTTTTTACATTGTTAAATCATGTTAAAGAAATCCTATATGAAATCTTATGCCGCGCACACACGATCGGTTTAACCGATGAGAATGGTCTGATGGACTGTTTTCATCGGTCAAAACCGATCGTGTGTGGGCGTCATCGGTTATTTAACCATCGGTTAATAAAAAGCCAACTTGTTTTAAATTTAACCGACGGATTCCTAACCGATAGAAAAAAAACAATCGTTAGTAGGCACGACCATCGGTTAAAAATCCACGCATGCTCAGAATCAAGTCGACGCATGCTTGAAGGCATTGAACTTCGTTTTTTTAAGTTGTGTTTTACGTCACCGCGTTCTGACACAATCGTTTTTTTTAACCGATGGTGTGTAGGTGCGACGGACCATCGGTCCGTTCTCATCGGATGGACTGATTGTGTGTACGCGGCATTAGTTATTGGGTTTACAGATCACACAGAAAATGAAATGCTACATGGAAGCTTGGTAGGCAAAGAAACCTTAGCAATGCACCCAACCTAGGCTCCAGCAAAGATCTGTGAGCTGATATTTCTTGGTCACTTCCCATGAATTCTTCATTATTGTTAATAGGAATTTGTGAGAGGGAACTTGACAGTCTTGAACAGGTAAACGTAAAAGGTAGCATCAGAATGCATTATTAATGCGAAGAGCAATTGAAAGAGGTGCTCCAGCCAACAAATTTCACATGCGGAGACCTGAAATCGAATGCAGTTTTGCATAAGCTTTGTCTTCGTCCTATATGTAACAATAAATTCTCACTATTGGGTGTACATAACCTCTAAGAACTGTATGTTGCATTTTTTTCTAGTGCACAGTTTAATTGCGCTAAATGGCATTTCCAATGAGGTTCTGTTTCACTCTAATCCTTCAGGGAGGAAACACAATGAGGGGGGGATACTCTGGCATGTATATGTTTTCTGTTTGCCTGGGAAAATGTTTTTAATCCCTAAGGTAGATCTGGGTCCTGTGGTTGGGCAGAGGGAAGACTGGTCTGGCCTATTGACCCTGCTTCCACAGCATCCCCCTCTAGAATTAGCTGTAGGAAAAGTTGATGATGTCAACAAATCTAACTAAAGATTTAACTTACTAGAAAAATACAATAGGGATGGGATTTGTACTTTGGAAAATCAGTATTCTCTTATTTTCAGAATACAAAAACATACATTATTTAACCAACTGCTAAAATGTAACATTAAATTAATTTTCTTGATATTATTGAGATATATAGTATGGATGAAGTGAGTTTTATGATACATAGTTGTACTTGTATAAATCATACTTACCATCTGCTATGTAAATTTTATTTCCCAGAAGTGACTACTGCTAACGATGTGTTGCTTATTTGCATTTTGTTAAACTGTCTGCATATTGTCAGACTCTCCCTATTCTCCTTCATTGTATCAGTACACAGCTGCATCTGTGTATAGATTCCGCAAAACATGTTTTTTTTACGTTGTGCCTAAACACATTTCCTATTACACGATGAGTCCTTGAGGGCTTTGATGTAAAGAAATCGGATTGGGATTTACAAGCCCATGTCTTTGGGTTCACTTTTTAATAATGAAATATGTTCTTTGACTATGAGTGAGTAGAATAATAAGAGAAGACAGGCTATCTGTTTAAGAACATACATTTCAACATGAGCTATTTCATCTGGAAAATATTCTCCAGTGTTTTTGTTTATTTATTAATGAATACATTAATGGTGTTACACGGCTCAGTTCAGGATAATGTATACCATAGACATAAAAATAAGTCATGTTGTAGTGTCTGTAGACATGAAATTATGTGATAACCTGCATCTATTTGACTTACATTATAAGAGTAAATGGTTAAAATGAACAATCTTACAAGTCCATTAACTTCTCTTTTTTACATTTCTATTTCAAAATAAAGGGGTGGACTGATAAAGGATGTAGGCGTTGTTTCAGCCCATCTTGAATCAAGCAAACCCAGTCATATATGTTTTATTTTTTATTTTTTTGGCAGACATGCAGGATTCTTGCAGAAAAATAATTTTCTCAGTTGTATAAAGGTATTTATATTTATGCAAAGTTAAGATAGCTCAGCATACATTGGGGAACATAATTATTTGATCCCCTGCAGATTTTGTAAGTTTGCCCACTTACAAAGAAATGAAGGGTCTATCATTTTTATCATATGTGTATTATAAATGATAGATACATAATATCAACCAAAAACCCAGAAAAAACACCTGATACAAATGCTGTAGTCCAGTGAGTAAAATAAGTATTTGATCCCCAAGCAAAACATGACTTAGTACTTGATGGAGAAACCCTTGTTGGCAAGCACAGAGGTAAGATGTTTCTTGTAGTTGGTGACCAGGTTTGCACACATCTCTGGATGGATTTTGGTCCACTCTTCTTTACAGATCTTCTCTAAATCCTTAAGGTTTCTTCGCTTGGCAACTCGAAATTTCAGCTCCCTCCATAAATTTTCTATAGGATTAAGGTCTGGAGACTGACTAGGTCACTCCATGACCTTAATGTGTTTCTTTTTGAGCCACTCCTTTGTTGGCTTGGCGGTATTTTTTGGATCATTGTCATGATGAAAGACCCACCCATGACCCATTTTCAGTGTTCTGGCTGGGGGAAGAAGGTTCTCATCCAAGATTTTACATACATTTATACATGGCCCCATTCATTGGCCCTTTATGTGGCAAAGTCGGTCTGTAGCCTTAGCAGAGAAACAGCCCCAAAGCATTATGTTTCCACCTTTGTGTTTAACTGTTGGGATGGTGTTTTTAGGGTCATAGTCAGTATTTTTCTTCCTTCAAACACTTCGAGTCCCCCTCCTCAAGAAGGCACATGTACAGTCATGCCAATGAACATCTAAATGATTCAGAGAAGGATTGGAAGAAAGTGCTGTGGTCAGATGAGGCCAAAATTTTGCTCTTTGGCAATAACTTGACTCACTGTGTTTGCAGGAAAAAAAAAAGCTGACTATGACCATTACTACAGTCAAGCACAGAGGTAAATATATGGGCCCAGATTCTCAAAGGGCTTACGACGGCGCAGCGCCATGTACGCTGTCGTAAGTCCTAATCTGGGCCGTCGTATCTATGCGACTGATTCTTAGAATCAGTTACGCATAGATATCCATTAGATCCGACAGGAGTAAGTCTCTTACGCCGTCGGATCTTAACTGCAATTTTTTTTTGGCCCGCTCGGTGGCGATTCTGTCGATTTCCCCATCGAGTATGCAAATTAGCTAGATACGCGAATTCCCGAACGTACGCGCGGCCGACGCAGTAAAGTTACAGCGTTTACGTTAGGCTTTTCCCGGGGTAAAGTTGCCCCTGCTATATGAGGCGCAGCCAATGTTAAGTATGGCCGTCATTCCCGCGTCAAAATTTATAAATTTACGTTGTTTGCGTAAGTCGTCTGTGAATGGTGCTGGACGTAATTTACGTCCACGTCAAAACCAATGGCGTCCTTGCGATGTCATTTAGAGCAATGCACGCCGGGATATTTTAGGGACGGCGCATGCGCAGTTTGTTCGGCGCGGGGATGCGCTTCATTTAAATGAAACACGCCCCCTACCAGCCGAATTTGAATTCCGTCGGGTGATTTACGTTACGCCGCCGCAACTTTACACGCAAGTGCTTTGTGAATAAAGCACTTGCCTGAAAAACTTGCGGCGGCGTAACGTAAATCAGATACGTTATGCCCGCCCATTTTTACGTCAATCTACGAGAATCTGGGCCATGGTGTTTTGGGACCATTTCTCTGCTAAAGGTACAGGCTGACTTTGCTGCATTGAGAGGCCAATGGACAGGGCCATATATTGTAAAATCTTGGATTAGAACCTTCTTCCCTCAGCCAGAACACTGGGTCGTGAATGGGTCCTCCAGCATGACAATGACCCAAAACATACCCCAAAGGCAACAGAGGAATGGCTCAAGAAGAAGCACATTAAGGTCATGTAGTGGCCTAGTCAGTCTCCAGACCTTACTCCTATAGACAATTTATGGAGGGAGCTGAAACTTTGACTTGCCAAGAGACAGCGAAGAAACCTTAACGATTTAGAGAAGATCTGTAAAGAAGCGTGGATCAAGATCCCTCCTGAGATGTGCCAACCCAGTCACCAACTACAAGAAACGTCTTTCCTCTCTGCTTTCCAACAAGGGTTTCTCTACCAAGTACTAAGTGATGTTTTGCTTGGGGATCAAATACTTACTTTACTCACTGAACTGCAACTCAATTTATAACATTGTATCATGTGTTTTTTTCTCAAGATTTTTAGTTTTTATTCTCATTTATCATTTAAAACAGTGGTCATCAATCCTGTCCTCAGGGCCCACTAACAGGCCAGATTTTATGTATTACCTTGGGGAGATGCAGACTAGAATACTGCAATCACTGAGCAGCAAATTATATCACCTGTGATGTATTTCAGTTATCTTGCAAACCTCGCCTGTTAGTGGGCCCTGAGGACAGGGTTGATGGCCACTGATTTAAAATACACCTATGATAACAATTATAGACCCTTAATTTCTTTGTAAGTGAGCAAACTTACAAAATCTGCAGGTGATCAAATTATTATTATGTAATAGGCTTTATCGGTCTCAGATATAAATGTTGTAGCATCTAAAATCACCTGTCTTACATCATTCAAAAATGTACAGCTTGATTTTCCATTATTGCCGGTAAGTGGTGCAAAACTGACCCAGCTCTAGTACAGCAAGGAGAGCATGGGAAAGTGCTAGAGTATGTGTGGACATGTGGGAGTGCCGTGAACATGTGTGAATGGCAGAAGCACACATGGACACCCATGCTCTATTCTTGCTTACTCTTGTCCTTTCTGTCCATTTTCCTTCTGACACAAACACAGTGGACTTCTCTGGTTCAAGTCGGGATCCCTCTGTGAATCCATTATTAGGTGTGGATTCTCAGATAAAAGAATCCCTTTCACCAATTTTGGTCTGCGGATATAGTGTCCAAAGCTGTGAATTTGTTTTCTTCTTATTTCAGTGGTCAGATTTACCCTTAAAATTAGTGCTATCGACAACTCCTGCTTGTAATTGAACCTTGTCGAACTGTAAAATACACATGGAGAAATGACTCTTTTTTATTTCACCTGTGCCAGTCTGCCAAAAGATTTCCAGTTTTCCTATCACATGCTTTCCCTGTCAGTAGTAATATATGGGCACCCTGGTTAAGGTGCTGGACTATGGAATTATTGCATTAGAAGCATGTGTTCTGCATTGTCTTCAAGAGATAACATCTCTTTGGATCATTCTGGATATTATTTATCTAGGACGCTGCTAATGGTACCACCTATCTTTCTCAGAGGAAGAGGGCTAGGGAATAGACTGCTAAGTCTCCCCCCACCTCTTTGACTTTTAAGAAACATTCCTTAGATTGCCCACAAGGTCTGACACTCAGTATCTGCCAAATATTCAAACAAACATTTATTGGCTCGTATTTTAGAGTGGGGGACACTTGAACAACTTGTGTCTCTAAAGCTTGGGTTAGGAAGGTGGTATGCCAGGTCTACAAACTTCTGCCTTCTTAGTTTTTCACCTACAACCTTTCTGTGTCACCCCACCGATTAGCAGATCTCCATAAAGCCCTCTTGGGTCTTCTGGGTCAAGCTGTCATTGCCCCAGTTCTTGTGGCTAAATACAGTAGTTTCAGGGTTTTCTCCAACCCATCATAATCCATCATTCCTCTCTTTCTACTCTCAACCACTAGGTGTTTTTTGTAGCCATCACCTCTATGAGGCAAGTGTCTGAACTTATGGCCTTATCTGGTAAGTAACCATTTCAGGTTTTGCATTGGGACCAGGTGGTGTTAAGGCCCAGGACTTTCTTCTTGTTGGACGTTTCTGCCTTTCACCTCAACAAGAACATTGTTTACCAAGCTATCTTGCTCCAGTTTATAAAAATGAAATTTCACTCCATTGTCTGTATGTGGCTTTAGTTGGTAAAGTCAACATCTGCTTTCTAATGAAGACTGATTCCTTTTGTATTCGGGCACACAGGACTCTGGCAGACCATCATCCAAACCTATGGTCTTAGAGATTAGGTTCCACCCTTTCCTATCAAGGTACACACTAACTGTGAGTTAGTGCTTTTTGCTCTTATCAACATCATACAGTTTTTTTTCCAATTTTCAAGGCTGCCCCCTTGTCATCTGTTTTAATTTTCTTCAAGTTCTACAAAATCGATCTTTGGGCCTCATGTCATACCAACTCATTTACAGTTCATTTACAGTTGACATTGTAAAAGGAATAGACAGGAAATCTTCTTTTGGGGACATCTGTTACATTAACAACTGTCTAAAGGGAGATTTCACTTCACTTTGGAGAGGTTACCTCCCTCAGGAAATGAATGGACATCTCCTCAATGGAGCAAAAATAACAAAAAAATGGTTGGGTTTATTCATGTTCTACTCTATCCAAAATAGAATCAATGTTTTCGGTCTGGATATACTTTAAAGTGTATGTAAAGTCAAAACCCTTTCTTTATTTTGCTTGTTTATGCGTTCCTGTCTGTGTGCAATCGGGAAGAATCTCTCTTCTATACAGTGGAACCTCGTATTGCAAGTAACGCGGTTAACGAGCACTGTATTTTAAAAGATCGTGACTCGGTTTGCGAGACAACACTCGTGCAGTACCACTTTTGGCCGAGCAGAGTCGAACGTCACCAATTGCAGCCGATCAGCGCAGATCGGAAATGCGTGTAAATTCGTAATTTAAAATCGTCATTTAAAATCATCGTGTGTGGGCTTCACATCGTTCTTCGGCTTCTGAAAAACGAAAAAATATTTTTTCGAACATGCTGCATTTTTTAACGTCGTTTTTTAAAATGTCGTTTTTGGAGTTGTAAAAAATGATCGTGTGTGGGCTAAAACGACGTTTTAAAACCGTGCATGCCCAGAAGCGAGTTATGAGACGGGAGCGCTCGTTCTGGTAAAACTACCATTCATAATGGAGTAAGCACATTCATCACGCTGTAACAGACAAAAAGCGCCAATCGTCTTTTACTAACAAGGAATCATCTAAAAGCAGCCCAAAGGCGAATAGAACTTCCCCTTCACAGTGCCGTCGTACGTGTTGTACGTCACCGCGCTTTGTTCATCATTTTTCAAAAACGATGGTGTGTGGGCAACATCGTTTTTAATGATGAAGTTGGAAAAACTTCGTTTTTTGGACATGCTGAAAAATGTTTTTTTTTTCATGCCGAAAACTACCGGGTGTATGCGGCATTACAGGTCTACATCTTATGCCCTTCAATCACTTCAGTCCTTCTAATACGTTTGGGAACGCTGCTTTATTTGTAGTAATGTCAATCATAACTACTTAGAATGCCTGTTATTTATTTACCAGCACCTGAAGGAACTCTCCACGCTCTCTGGTTCAGGGATGCACATCCACACCCACGCATTTGTCAAATTGGGAGCAGTGGCTGGTTTGTGCAGTCACAATGACATGAATGGGACTGCCTGCATCGGGGTGCACGGAGCTAGTACGCTAGTCTAGTACACTCATGTCAACAAGATCTAACAATCTGTCCGATTGACCTCTTTAGTGTCACAATGGGTATTGGTTGTTTTAGTGTTTAGGTTGCATAATTTGCACACTATGTAAATCGTTAGAAAATCATTGAAATCCCACTCTGGGCTAAAACAATTTTTTTACCATCGCTATCTTCCACCCCCCTCCAACCTTTCCTAAAATGCATTTTTCCCCCTTATCTAGCAAAGCCAGACATACTCACCTAAGTACCCCCTCCAAGGGTAGGGCTTTAAAATCTGAAAAATTCAAAGGCTAAATGTTAGCCTTGAGTGCTTGGGAAATATAACTGCATAATAGTAGCTTACCTCCAGTTACTGCAAAAGAATTTTGACACTTCGAGAATTCTGAAATGTTACTGTCAACAGAGATTTTGGCAGTGGTTCATTTAACATTTTATTTCAGTCGTTTTATCACTGTCACCTAATGGATCATTCATCCAACTCACATTCAGAGTATACATAATAGTCACTAAATCATTCCTAAACCTTACCAGGCTCTGCTCCTGTGCTCATTTTAAAATGTGTGCATTTTCATCTCGACTATATATTAGTGGGCAACATAGTTATTAAAAGCTTTAAATTAAAACAAGTTTGGCTAAGGTTACTGGATTTCAAAACCTCCAACCATTTTTAAATTTGTTTTGCTTTGTTTTTTTTTGATAGATTGAGGAAGAGCTAAGATTTCTGTTTAGGTTTTATTTATGTCTGATGCCATTTGGTAGATTTTTAACTATGCCTAGTCCTTTGAGTTCTGCACAAGAAATAGGGGAAGTGATCACCACCCTAACCCTGCTAAATTTAGGTTCACCTTGGGAATCAAACCTTGGGAATCAATCTCACCTTCACTGAGAGCCCTTCACTGGTTACCAGTAAAAGACAGAATCACTTTTAAAGCACTCTGTCTAACGCATAGATGTATCTATGGGAATGCTCCCCATTATCTATGCGAAAAAATAAAAGCTCATAAACCCAATCGCGTTCTGCGTTCCACCAATCAAAATTTCCTCCAGATACCCAAAGCCAGATACAAGTCCAAAGGAGAAAGGAGATTCGCGGTCCAAGGGCCTAGACTATGGAACGCTTTACCAACCAGCATTCGGTTGGAGGAGAATCACTTAGCATTCAGGAGAAAGATCAAGACTCACCTCTTTTGATACCAAAGGAGGCAGGAACAACAAGCGCCCAGAGGCGATTAAATTTGCATGTGCTGCGCTATATAAGTTTTCATTCATTCATTCATTCATTCACAATATTCCGGTCTCCCAGCAGCTGAGTTTACATTTGAATGGGCTGCTGTACCTATGAAAAACACAGGTCCCCTTTTCAAAATTACAGCTGCAGGGAAACCGCATAGTGCTCTGCAATTCCCGACACAGGAAAACTGCTGTCCAGAGTGCGTAGGGTGGCATTTAAAAATGAATGGCACCCTTGCTGAAACCCTAATAATCCTGTAGAGCAGGGATGTCATCCTGCTAACATCCAAAGCTAATCAGCAGGGCCCTCTGATTCCTATTGCATTGAATTGTAACTGTACTGTCTGCCCTTACTTTGTAAAGTGCTGTGCAAACTGCTGGCGCTATATAAATCCTGCATAATAATATTATAATAATAATAAGGCATTATTAGCTGAGAGACAGTTCATACCCACCGATCGCACCAGTTGCAGAGAAAGGGGGTAGAGCTAACACAACATTTTTTTTTAAAGTATTTGCTTTGTGATTTATTTGAAAATGCAGGAAATATAAGAACAAGGGGAGGTAGCATTTAAAAGGTGTTTTTGGTGTAGCCTGTCCTTCTACTTTAATTGATTTGTCTGCCTGCTAGTCATAAATTAATTTGTGTAGCTTGTTCTATTTGGTTTGTTATAACAAACCTGCTATATATATATATATATATATATATATATATACATACTATATTACCAAAAGTATTGGGACACCTGCTATAACCACACATGAACTTTAATGGCATCCCTATTCTTAGTCTGTAGGGTTTAGGAGTGTATATTTGAATGTTTGACCATTCTTCCAGAAGTGCATTTGTGAGGTCAGGCACTGATGTGGATGAAAAGGCCTGGCTCCGCTCTAATTCATCCCAAAGGTGTTCTATTGGGTTGAGGTCAGAACTCTGTGCAGGCTAGTCAAGTTCCTCCACCCCAAACTAGCTCATTCATGTCTTTATGGACCTTGCTTTGTGCACTGGTCAAAACCATTTGGTGGAGGGGGGATTATGGTGTGGGATTGGTTTTCAGGGGTTGGGCTTAACCCCTTAGTTCCAGTGAAGGGAACTCTTAAGGCATGCGCATACCAAAACATTTTGAACAATTTCATGCTCCCAACTGCATGGGGACAGTTTGGGGATGGACCCTTCCTGTTCCAACATGACTGCTTACCAGTGCACAAACAAGGTCCATAAAGACATGGATGAGCGAATTTGGGTGGAGAAACTTGACGAACCTGCACAGAGCCCTGTTGGGAGGCAACAAGAGAGTCACATGATTCTCTATATCCAGCAGAATTTCTGCATAATTCTTTGGGCTCCAGTTCCAGATTAACATGGGGTGAGACCTTGCGAACGTTACTTACAGGATATTGCATCTATTATAAAGTCAATGTGTTACTTTTTAAGGACAAAGTAAAGGTTTGCTTTCAAGGTGAATTTGTGATTTTGGGGGTGGGGGGATACAGCACCATACTCTTTAGTTACAGGGAGTGCAGAATTATTAGGCAAGTTGTATTTTTGAGGATTCATTTTATTATTGAACAACAACCATGTTCTCAATGAACCCAAAAAACTCATTATTATCAAAGCTCAATATTTTTGGAAGTAGTTTTTAGTTTCTTTTTAGTTTTAGATATTTTAGGGGGATATCTGTGTGTGCAGGTGCATATTACTGTGCATAATTATTAGGCAACTTAACAAAAAAAATATATATACCCATTTCAATTATTTATTTTTACCAGTGAATCCAATATAACATCTCAACATTCACAAATATACATGTCTGACATTCAAAAACAAAACAAAAACAAATCAGTGACCAATATAGCCACCTTTCTTTGCAAGGACACTCAAAAGCCTGACATCCATGGATTCTGTCAGTGTTTTGATCTGTTCACCATCAACATTGCGTGCAGCAGCAACCGCAGCCTCACAGACACTGTTCAGAGAGGTGTACTGTTTTCCCTCCTTGTAAATCTCACATTTGATGATGGACCACAGGTTCTCAATGGGGTTCAGATCAGGTGAACAAGGAGGCCATGTCATTAGTTTTTCTTCTTTTATACCCTTTCTTGCCAGCCACGCTGTGGAGTACTTGGACGCGTGTGATGGAGCATTGTCCTGCATGAAAATCATGTTTTTCTTGAAGGATGCAGACTTCTTCCTGTACCACTGCTTGAAGAAGGTGTCTTCCAGAAACTGGCAGTAGGACTGGGAGTTGAGCTTGACTCCATCCTCAACCCGAAAAGGCCCCACAAGCTCATCTTTGATGATACCAGCCCAAACCAGTACTCCGCCACCACCTTGCTGGCGTCTGAGTCGGACTGGAGCTCTCTGCCCTTTACCAATCCAGCCACGGGCCCATCCATCTGGCCCATCAAGACTCACTCTCATTTCATCAGTCCATAAAACCTTAGAAAAATCAGTCTTGAGATATTTCTTGGCCCAGTCTTGACGTTGCAGCTTGTGTGTCTTGTTCAGTGGTGGTCGTCTTTCAGCCTTTCTTACCTTGGCCATGTCTCTGAGTATTGCACACCTTGTGCTTTTGGGCACTCCAGTGATGTTGCAGCTCTGAAATATGGCCAAACTGGTGGCAAGTGGCATCTTGGCAGCTGCACGCTTGACTTTTCTCATTTCATGGGCAGTTATTTTGCGCCTTGGTTTTTCCACGCGCTTCTTGCGACCCTGTTGACTATTTTGAATGAAACGCTTGATTGTTCGATGATCACGCTTCAGAAACTTTGCAATTTTAAGAGTGCTGCATCCCTCTGCAAGATATCTCACTATTTTTGACTTTTCTGAGCCTGTCAAGTCCTTCTTTTGACCCATTTTGCCAAAGGAAAGGAAGTTGACTAATAATTATGCACACCTGATATAGGGTGTTGATGTCATTAGACCACACCCCTTCTCATTACAGAGATGCACATCACCTAATATGCTTAATTGGTAGTAGGCTTTCGAGCCTATACAGCTTGGAGTAAGACAACATGCATAAAGAGGATGATGTGGTCAAAATACTCATTTGCCTAATAATTCTGCACTCCCTGTATGTGTAATAGTGCACATCCTTTTACCCACAGGTGACTGCTGCTGCTAAAAATCATCATTGCTCCTGCCATCAGAGCTGCCAAACACTGGCCCGAGCTTCTGTCTTCTGGTGCTGTGGGAGTTAACAGAAGCTGCAGCTACTGAGAAAAGTTGCACCGCTCACCCCCTTCTCGTCCTTTTTGCCACTAACAGAACTGGTACTATTATTGCCTCACAATGTATAATGTTCTATTTATGGGCAGAGGAGATCCTGTTATTCAACTGCTCCTACTGCATTCAGAGAAGACTATGCAACATAGAACAATAATATCAGGAGTTCTGTGAAGGACAGAGAGGGCAGAAGAAGCCAGGTAAACAGTGCAACTTTTCTCAGTAGCAGCAGCTGATGCCATCTCTCACAGCTCCGAAAGACAGGCACTCAAGATACTATCTGGCAGCTCTGAAGAAGGCATATCTGAGATTGATATACATCATTTTACAAAACTAATGTGTATGGTGTTGTACTCCAAACAAAAATCTAAACTTCGATTTTATTGTTTCTTTGCACCATATTGTTTCTTTGCATCATATTGAAACAGCCTATATATGTACAGTATGTGTTGTCTACTTTATTCTACTTCACTTGGCTGTATATGTTACATTATAAGACTGTTAAATTCACAAACAATCTTTTTATTAGCCTTGAATAACGTAATCTTTAAAACTTTGTATGCAACCAATTAACCCTTCTAGCCCTGCAAGTTAATGGCATACAAGTGTGCTTTAGATTTCTTCAACACAGACTGTATTAAGAAAAACATGTGCTGCTTTATAATTAGGTGTCAGCCTGTGTGACATATGTACAACTTTCAGCCAATAACAACATACTAGAGCAGAATGAAGCTATACTTTGAATACTAACTTGGAAAGGTTATAAAGTCGCTGTACTGTATTCCAACACAAGCTCTGGAGACAGTTAAGTGGGAAACGACCAAATGCAGATCAAGCATTCGGACAGGAAAAATAACACCCTCTGGCCATTTGTAAGTTAAGAGTTGGGAGTTGCACAATCTGAATAGTCTTCTGTCTGGGTGTAAACCCTGCCTTGGTACTTACTGCAAATCTGGAAGATCCCATAAGTATTTTCCTGAACATGAGGTTAGCAATCTTGCCAAACTAGCTGGCTCTTACTTAGAATTTCATTGTCCTCAGTTGGAGAGTCGTAAAGAGATAATATGCTTGCAGCAGACTGATAGAGTTAAATGTGCCAGAGAGTCCAAACATCAATAATTGAGGAGTGTTTTCATAAAGCTTTTAGAACTGTAAAACTACACCTTTTCAGCACAGAAAATAAAAATTCTTATATTTTCTATGTGCTCATGCATTCTGTTTAGATTCTTACTCTACTTTAAAATGAAAAAACATGCATTTTTACAGTTAGGAGTGTAGAAATGATTCTAGTGGTTTAGAAAGACTGTCTCTAAACAGATTGTTTTTCATTAAAGGAAAAATGTAAATACTTTTATTGCATGCACGCACTGCACTAAAAGGTTGTTCTGATCTAAAAAGAGTCTAAGGCCGCGTACACACGACCGAGGAACTCGACGGGCAAAACACATCGTTTTGTCCGTCGAGTTCCTTGTGAAGCCGCCGAGGACCTCGGCGAGCTGAAATCTCCCATTGAACAACGAGGAAATAGAGAACATGTTCTCTATTTCCTCGCCGAGGTCCTCGTCGGCTTCCTCGGCCGAAAGTGTACACACGGCCGGGTTTCTCGGCAGAATTCAGCTCTGAACCGAGTTTCTGGCTGAATTCTGCCGAGAAACTCGGTCGTGTGTACGGGGCCTAAAAGAATTGCCAGCTGAAGTCTGTGCCGAAACCTACATGTTCAGAAGTGTTGGTCAGTTGTTCCTCCCACCAACCATCACATTACTACTATGTCTTGTAGTGAAAGAAATAAATGCAACTTTGTATGTACTAATACATTATATTTATTTTTTAAACGCAATGGGGCAGATCCACAAAAGAATTACGCCGCGTAATTTTAAAGTTCCCGCGTCATATCTTTGTATTTGTATCGTCTTAGTACGCCGTCGGATCTTAGGTGCATTTTTTTCTGCCGGCCGCTAGGTGGCGTTTCCGTCGAATTCCTCGTCGAGTATGCAAATTAGCTAGTTACGGCGATCCACGAACATAGGTCAGGTCGGCGCATTTTTTTACGTCGTTTGCGTTCGGCTTTTTCCGGCGTATAGTTAAAGCTGCTATATGGTGGCGTACTCAATGTTAAGTATGGTCGTCGTTCCCGCGTCGAATTTTGAATTTTTTGCGTCGTTCGCGCAAGTCGTTCGCAAATAGAAATTTTCGTAGAATGACGTCACCGTCGTAAGCATTGGCTGGTTCCGGTTTAATTTCGAGCATGCACACTGGGATACCCCCACGGATGTCGCATGCGCTGTTCCAAAAAAACGTTGTTTACGTCGGGTTACGACGTATTTACATAAAACACGCCCCCATTACATCAATTTGAATTCCGTGCCCTTACGCCGCCAAAGATACACCAAGCCGCCGTAACTTACGGCGCAAATTCTTTGAGGATTTGAAAACAAAAAAATAAGTTACGGCGGCGTAGTGTATCTTAAATACGCTGCGCCCGGCGGAAAGATGCGCGTAGGTACGTGAATCTGCCCCATGACTGTAAATACATGAATTTGACTTGGTATCATACTATCAGAAGGACAGAGAAATTAGCTCATCTCTGTGCTGGCTTTTCATTCACTGTCCAGTCACAGGCTGGGGCAGGTCCAGGTAAAAAATACTACAAGGTAAATCTATGGATTATATAGGAAGGAAGGATATTTTATTTTATCTTTTTTAGTGCTTTAAGTTTATACTTTTAATGTGTAAACAAGCGGAAGGTATGTGCTTTATAAGTTATACGTTTTGTGACCGAGTTTCTCTAAATGTGAATATCTATATGCAAATAACCACTATAATTGTAGGCTTCTTTGCATTTTCATTCACATTCCAGATATGTATTATTTAACTGAAGAAAATCCACTGGAATTATAAAATAATTTGCTAATTCATGAAATAATTTATTATAATAGAAAAAATGAACATTAGGGATATTTTGTTAGCTATTATGGTGATGACGTCCATAACATAGGTTAACATAATGCCACGTTCAAGGGAGCTTTTCATATGCTTCACAATTTGTTCAGTAAGCATTTAAAATCGAGAAGATGGTCTTTGGATTGCCATACATGCTGTGGGGTAAATTCAGGTACTGCTGCGCACTTCTTAAGGAGGCGCAGCGTTACGTTTTTACGCTACGCCTCCGTAAATTACTTGCGCTACGCTTGATTCAGGAAGCAGTAGCTCCGTAATTTGCGGAGGCGCTCCGTAAAAATGGCCGGCGTAAGCGTGCGTAATTTAAATGATCCTGTAGGGGGCGTGGATCATTTAAATTAGGCGCGTTCCCGCGCCGAACGTAGTGCGCATGCTCCGTCGGGAAACTTTCCCGACGTGCATTGCGGCAAATGACGTCGCAAGGACGTCATTTGCTTTAACGTGAACGTAAATGGCGTCCAGCGCCATTCACGATTCACTTACGCAAACAACATAATTTTCAAACATCTCGACGCGGGAACGACGGGTATACTTAGCATTGGCTGCCCCTGCTAATAGCAGGAGCAGCCTTACGCGGAACCCGACGAACGCAAACGACGTAAAATGCGTACGCAGGGCGCGTGTAGGGTTGTGAATCGGCGTGAGTATGCAATTTGCATACTCTACGCTGACCACTACGGGAACGCCACCTAGCGGCCATCGTAAGAATGCAGCCTACGATACGACGGCATAAGAGCCTTATGCCAGTCATATCTTAGGCTGCAGTCGGCGTAACAAGCTTTCTGAATACAGAAAAGTCTTTACCCCAGCGCAACTAAGCAATTGCGCTGCGTAACTATGGATACGCAGATGCAATTGCTTTCTGAATCTACCCCAGAATTTTTTCAAATTACTGAGGTGGCCTGCAGTGTGCATCACTGGCAATTCTAATTGTAAAATCAGCATTTTATTAATTTGTCCATTGAGTTTCTTTGTATACCAATGATAATTGTGGTTTTGACTTGCTCAGCTTGACATGTTCAGTAGCAGGAACTGACTAAACATATCACATCATGTACATTGAGGGCTCCCCTGAATACTCCATTCTTTTTTATGTACTCAGGTAGTACCTTGGGTGACAATAATGAGGTTGGAAGACCCACAAACTGAGTGAGAAGAAAAGGAAAGTTATGTTGTACACAGTTCTATCCTCATTTCTCTGATGTCTCGGCTTCTCCTCAATCTGATGTCTAGGTTGCAGAAACGGATAGCAACTTTTAAAAGTGGAAAACAGACTAGACCCCCACTAGAGAACACAGCTCAGTTCAGGAAATTAAGCAGGTCAACATTAATCCCATTAAAAAAATTAAACAGGATCTGTCAAAGATCCCCATCAAAAATGACTAAGTGGCTTACGTAAACTTTCTACTACTTAGCAGATACTAGAAAGCCAAAGACTCTTTATACAGCCTTTCGTAAATAGTCTGCATGAATACACCTCTACCAGACAGGGGTGAATGACCTATACTAACATACAGATGAGGTTCCCAGAGTTAGGTTTTATACAATTATCATAATTCTATGATGACGCTACGTTAATAACAAGTGTTTGATACCAAACATGCCTTGGCTGTAATGTACAGAAGGTGGATTGGTCACCTTTAATCTTCTAGGTGATCTAGAAATGTTGGTCTCTATCCAAAGCCATACCTACATTAGGCCAATGATATTGGGTCAATGACATTGCATTAATATGGTCACCTGGCCATATAAGGTCAATGATGTTATGAGCATCCCTGGCCCCTTTATAACATTGGCTGCATGGCAGGAAATTCCCTGAATGCAGCTCATTGGACAAAGAATAACAGTTTGTTTCCAGGTTCGAACCCAAACTCGCTTCTGAATAAATACAAGCACATGCCTGGCGGGGTTGACTTAACTACCATGTGCATGAATAGAGGTTACGTCTGCCTGTGCTGGCCAATGAAGGCAGCTGAAAGCCTTGCACCTAGAAGAAGCTGGGGAGAAGATGTTGCCACTGGCAAGGGAGCTCATAGATATCACTCCGCTAGAGGACATGTGATTATTTGCAGACTTTATTTCTGATTTAGAGGATACAGAGCTGAATAAACTAATATTTTAATTCAGCTTTAGGACAATAAAAAAGAGCAGGCTTGCCCCCTTCATTAAAATTTGCTGCCCAAGGCCATAGCCTGTTGGGCTTTTTAACTAATCTAGATCTAGTTCTAGTTTTGGAAGGTTATCCACCTGAAATACACTTGTTCCTAATAGCCGATAATTCCATCCCTACATTTATATAGCAGTTGTTCTGTGCTTTTAAGATAGATGGTTTAATTAAAATACTGTTAAACTTTGTTTCTGTAATGGCACTATAACAATGCAATGAAGAATATTTACCTCGTTTGTAACAGGACTAGGAAAGTTTATTTCTGTGTTCTCATACAAATATTGACAACACCATTTCTTTTCTTGTTTTGTATTTTAAGAAGAGTGGGATAGTGCGAGCAATTGGTTTGCTGTAATGACATTTAGCCTAATAGCATCCTAATGACTTTCCTATACAAAAATAGAGGAACCTCTTTCTTATGGCAGCATTACATCAGAGGCTGATTGGTGATTACAATTTTACCCCATGGGTATATAATGTAAATGGAACAAAAGACCTTTTGTGCCATAAATTATCAAAGAAACTCTGCATAATCCATGTGATTATGTTCTGAAAATTATCAGGATGTGCTTTATTTACGCGCAGATTTAAAATCAGTGTTTGCTTAAAAAGCAGAGAGAAAATTAAACAGTGAAAAGCTGCAGAACCATTCAGTGCTAATATTTCTACCAGATGGACTGTCCAAGTGAATACTTTCTTTGTATCATTCAGTGTATGACTGTACATTATTATACCTTTAATATGTAAACAAGTGAAAGGTATGTGCCTTATAAACTTTAATAAGTCTGACATATTTGATATCCATCTATATTAATAAATGGCTTGGCTCAGGATATTTCCAACCACATATTTTAATGTCTTTATGTATGTTACACCAATAGCAGTTTTACATAAATGGCTCTTAAGGATGAATATACACAATAAAATGTTCTCCATGGAGAGGGAAAAGTGTGAGTGAATACTATAAGGCTGGGTTCACACTGATGCCGGATACGGTTCACAGCAGGGGTCCGATGCGTCCGTATTCTCCGTTTCAGGGTGGAATCTGGGCCAAATTTTTGCCTAAATTTGGCCCTGAATCTGAGGCAAAGACGCACAGGACTCCTGTGCAAGCCGTTCCACAGCCGCCTCAGAGATGTGTAAACCGGCTCAATAGAGAGCCGGTCACAATCTCCAGTCATGCGAATTGGATGCGGAAAATCTGCATCCAATTCGCACTAGTGTGAACCCAGCCTAAAACTTGCCCTGACGCTGACCTCTAATAAGGTTTACTTTGCAGTGCCACTCATTGCATGTCAGTTACATGGTTAGTCTAGTTAACCAGTTCCAGTCCCAGAGTATTCTGACATTACTGTCCTACACATAAAAGGCCCTAGAGAATAAAATGGTGGGTGTTGCGTATTTTTATGCAAACAAATGTTTTAAAAAAAATACACTTTAATTAATTTAAATTCACAAAAACACAATAGAATTGTTGGGTAAAACTTAAAAGATGATGTTACACCGAGTAAATACATACCAAACATGCCACACTTTATAAATTGTGTACGCCCATGGATCAGCGCCAAACTTCGGTACCTTTAAGTCTCCAAGGCGATGCTTTAAAAGTCTTTACAGATTACCAGTTTACACAGGAGGTCTGGTGCTAAAATTATTGCTTTTGTGGTACCTCACATGTGTGGTGCGATCACTATTTACATATGCTTGCAGGACCGATGTGCAAGTTTGTATTTGCACATGAGCGTGGAGGAACATGGGCACATTTTTTTTTCAAACTTTATTATTTATTTTATTTACATTATTTATTTATTACTTTGTACACTGTTTTATTTAAAAAAAATATGATCACTGTTATTTCTTTCACAAGGGATGAACAACATCCTTTGTTATTGCATGGGCAATGACAGGTCCCCTTTATGGAGAAATCTGGAGTCTATTAGACCCCAGACCTTTGGCCTACAAAGCATCTAATCAAATTGAGATTGGTTTGATCATATGCTTTCACAAGCCAGTAATGGCTTGTTTACATGAGACCAAAACCAGAAACCATTGTTGTTTCCGGTTTCTGACATTACACAATAGAAGGTACAACATCAGGTAATCTCAATGTGTCCCAGAAAGGGGATGCCACCAGTCGCATCTTTACTGGGCTGTCCCGTCGGTTTGGGACCCCCTTCCGCCACCTGTAAAAGTAATCCAGCAGCTCTAGCGCTCAAATTACTTGTGCAGATTAGGTGTCCCTAAAAAATGATACCTCGATCATTGATACAAGTGTACCCAAGGACCCTGTCCCTGCTTTCCTGTGGTTACCACCCAGAATACATAGACTTACCGTAACCTGCAGTCCCTTCTCCTCCACCTTGTCTCCTGAACTACATCCTAAAGAGACTTTAAATCCGCATTCCCCAGCTTACGTGCCTTCGCTATAGCCATATAGCCCCCAAGCGCTCCATTTTGCCCTGCGGCAGGGAGCAGACAGAAGAGAGGAAAACAAGAAATCACACTAGGTACTTTGGATTGAAGCTAGTACAAATTATAGAAGGATGTGCTTTCTTCAGTTTTCATTTCAGAGCTTTACAACCACTTTAAACCTAAAGGCAATGGAATTCTACATACATCAACAATCTACAGCATTATTTAGAAACATATTTATTTATAAAGGAATATACTGAGTTGGCTACAACCAGCTCCAGTGGAAGACACATACACAGATTACATAATTTCACAGCACTAACTGTAAAGAACCCTTTACAGTTAGAGTGTCCATTGATCTTTTTAAATGACCCTAAAGCGAACAACTTCGCTCCAAGTTTGAAAAGAATACAAAACATTTTCCACATGAAAGAGCTGGACAGCACGTGACTGTCTGTGACCGATGTGTTGCGGCCCCAACTGTCAGTTTCACAGCCAGAACTTTAGCGGTGATATCACCGTCAGAGACTTTGCGTAAGTAACATGATTCGAGAAAGAAAGCGACAGCCACCAATAGCACACATCAATAGAGGTACGAAAGGGGTGGGGACAATTAGATTAGATAGGTAGCAGTAAGGTACCTCTAATTATGCAAAGATGTTGAGTATGGCCTCATATAAACAAAGTAGCTAATCTTAAAAACGTACCATCATACAGGTTGAAATAGAGACGAAAGGGGTGGGGACAAAGGGACAAGGGACAGTGGCTGATGCTGACCTTATGACACTCCCTCCCCCGGGATTAATGGACTATCTAGGTACCAAGTACCGAGATAGTCCATTAATCCCCGGGGGAGGGAGTGTCATAGGATCAGCATCAGCCACTGTCCCTTGTCCCTTTGTCCCCACCCCTTTCGTCTCTATTTCAACCTGTATGATGGTACGTTTTTAAGATTAGCTACTTTGTTTATATGAGGCCATACTCAACATCTTTGCATCATTAGAGGTACCTTACTGCTACCTATCTAATGTCACAATAAGTTAAGATAAGATACCACTATTAGTGTTGAGCAGAATACGCCATATTCGATTTCGCGATATATCTCAAATATATAGTCGAATATTCGAGATATATTCGCTAAATTCGAATATTCGTGATATTTTATCGAAATGAAATGATTGCGAATTTTCGCTATTGCGAATGCGAAAATAATTGCGAATTTTCGATAACTGCGGTAGGAGCACTCTGATTGGCTCAGAATATTTGTGATATTTTACAATACAAAATAATTGCGAATATTCGGCAAATGCGGAAGGAGCACTCTGATTGGCTCAGAATATTCTTGATATTTTACAATACAAAATAATTGCGAATATTCGGCAAATGCGGAAGGAGCACTCTGATTGGCTCAGAATATTCTTGATATTTTACAATACAAAATAATTGCGAATATTCGGCAAATGCGGAAGGAGCACTCTGATTGGCTCAGAATATTCTTGATATTTTACAATACAAAATAATTGCGAATATTCGGCAAATGCGGAAGGAGCACTCTGATTGGCTCAGAATATTCTTGATATTTTACAATATAAAATAAAAAGTGTTTTGCATTGGTGGTGATTCTTTACTCTATCCATCTGTC
Organism: Rana temporaria; assembly: GCF_905171775.1. Classification (NCBI taxonomy): domain Eukaryota; kingdom Metazoa; phylum Chordata; class Amphibia; order Anura; family Ranidae; genus Rana; species Rana temporaria. Next base: position 219,900,846 of record NC_053489.1, read on the forward strand.
ACAGCCGTTTGTCAATCAAACACCTTGAAGATTGAATACGTTCATGCTGCATGCTTTGGACTTTTTTTCACTTCACATATCAAAGAAATTTTTATGAAAGATTATTTTTCTATTATTGGGACTATATTTCTTTATATATTTGTTTCACTGTGTATTTCACAAGTTATTTGCGCTTGCTTATTTTATAATTTGCCCACATGTCTTGTCACTAGACATATTTTTTATTCTTGTAGAGCGACTCCATTTTCTGTCTTGTATTAATTTATGTTGTATAACATTTTTGAGTTGCTGCTGTATTCTCCCCTTTTTTTAAGGTATGCGCAATTTTTTCCTTCTTACAAAAAAAAATAATATCAAACATACAAATATTCATAACAGAAACATACACAAAGCCCCCCCCCCCCTTTTGCATCAGAGACAATCAGAGTTCTCCTACCACAGTTATCCAAAATTCGCAATCATTTTCGCATTCGCATTAGCGAAAATTCGCAATTTTTTTTTTTTTATATTCGGCAACATAAAAGGATCGCCTCAGCTTAGCTACTCGGCCCAGGGTCTCTAATCATACCAGCAATGCTTTTAGACGTCGATAGGATGTGATCTGTTTTAAAAATAAAATTGAAAAAATGCGAATATTCGGAATTGCGAATATTCATTGCGAAATTCGAAATATATCGCGAATACTCGAATATGCCATATTCGAGCCGAATATTCGCAATACGAATATTCGTGAGCAACACTAACCACTATGTGGGACTCTCAATTTGTTACTAGGAAGTTGATTTCCCTGACTTCTAAACTATACCTTGCCCTCCTACATGGGCCCTCCATTAAAAATGTCCTTTAACCACTTCCCGCCCGGCCTATGGCCGATTTACGTCCGGGAAGTGGTTATGAAATCCTGACAGGACGTTCTAGAACGTCCTGCAGGATTTCATGCCGCGCGCGCCCGTGGGGGCGAGCATCGCGGCGATCGGTGATGCGGGGTGTCAGTCTGACACCCTGCATCTCCGATCTCGGTAAAGAGCCTCCGGCGGAGACTCTTTACCACGTGATCAGCCGTGTCCAACCACGGCTGATCACGATGTAAACAGGAAGAGCCGCCGATGGCTCTTCCTCACTCGCGTCTGACAGACGCGAGTAGAGGATAGCCGATCGGCGGCTCTCCTGACAGGGGGGGTTAGCGCTGATTGTTTATCAGCGCAGCCCCCCCTCGGATCGCCACACTGGACCACCAGGGATGCCCACCCTGGAGCACCAGGGTGGGAAAAAAAAAAAAAATGACAGAAAAAAAAAAAAAAAAAGCATAAAGAAAAAAAAAATTATGCCAGTCAGTGCCCACAAATGGGCACTGACTGGCAACCTGGCAAAAATCAGTGCTGCCACCCCAGTGTCCATCAGCGCCACCCCAGTGTCCATCAGCGCCACCCCAGTGTCCATCAGTGCCACCCCAGTGCCACCCCACAGTGCCCATCCATGCCCAGTGCCCACCTATCAGTGCCCATCTGTGCCACCCATAAGTATCCATCAGTGCCGCCCATGAGTGCCCATCTGTGCCGCCTATGAGTGCCCAGTGCCGCCCATGAGTGCCCATCAGTGCCGCCTATGTGTGCCCATCAGTGCCGCCTATGTGTGCCCATCAGTGCCGCCTATGTGTGCCCATCAGTGCCGCCTATGTGTGCCCATCAGTGCCGCCTATGTGTGCCCATCAGTGTCGCATACCAGCGCCGCCAATCAGTGCCACCTCATCTGTGCCCGTCAGTACTACCTCATCGATGTCCATCAGTGCCATCTCATCGGTGCCCATTAGTGCCGCCATATCAGTGCCCGTAATTGAAAGAGAAAACTTATTTACAAAAAAATTAACAGAAAAAAATAAAAACGTAATTTTTTTTCCAAATTTTCAGCCTTTTTTTAGTTGTTGCGCAAAAAAAAAAAATCGCAGAGGTGATCGAATACCACCAAAAGAAAGCTCTATTTGTGGGGAAAAAAGGACGCCAATTTTGTTTGGGTACAGTGTAGCATGACCGCGCAATTGCCATTCAAAGTGCGACAGTGCTGAAAGCTGAAAATTGGCTTGGGCGGGAAGCTGCGTAAGTACCTGGTATGGAAGTGGTTAATAACCACTCAAGTGCTTTGGGGAATATCATTTGGGCATGGCTTAGCCTGGAAGTCAGGAATGTCATTCCTATAGTAACGCTGCCAATCCATATGACATTGGCTCATAGAGCATAGTGTCTGGTTACTAAAAGTGCTTTGTAGATGGCAGACCTGTGCACTTTAAATGACAAGGTTATTGCTATTGGCCATTACATGAAAAAAGGGGGAAGCGAACACAACACTCACTGCTGTGTATTGTTAATTGTACTGAGCGGCCTTTGCTGCTTCTGAATATGTTGTTTTCATATAATCCACCCATCTGGCTTTGCCTTGCAATAAAAGCAGTGAAGAATGAAAGAACATGTTACAAGAGCTGCTACATATTATATTTTATTGTTTGCTTTTTTTTCTTTTTATTGCATGAAATCTACTGGGTACTCTTAATTAACATGAATAAAAAGGAAAATGTATGTTTTACAGATTATCAGGGTCTCAGCCACTGCCTAGAAAAAAAAAAAAACATGTGTTCTAAAGACTTATTGGCACCATTTTGCATTTATTTTCTATCATGATACTACATATTTAATTTTCCATTCCTCTGAACTATGTGAGCCCCCCAACCCCAGACACGCACACATTCCTTTAGCCTGTGGCAGCTTGGCTAATAACCAAGTTGTAAATTATACTTTCCATATGTACTTACTTTTTGATAGGTAGACGGTCTAAAAATGTAAGATGTTTATTACTTTTTGTCATTATTGGAGATGTATGGGGTATATAAAAAACAAACACACATGCTCATTTCTGTGCTATAGCATCCGTCCCTGCTGGCACTAAGCCCAAGAACTGAGTGATCACATGACCGTTGATCGCTCAGTTCTTGTTCTTCTGAGATTGGTGACTATCAGTCACCACTCTCCACTCTGCCCCTCCAGCTGGAGAGGGGGCGGACGCAGTTGGCTTTAGCTCTCAGCTGCACCCTGAGATCTGGAGCCAGCTGGCCCCTGGGAGGTTCCTGAGAGTATGGTTGGGACCCTTCCAGAGCCTGGAGCCTCTATGTCACATTAGCTTGGGGGGGGGGGGTTGTGGTAAAACCCTGCAGTTGAGGGGCAGTTTTACCACCACCCCCAATCCCTACTCCCTTTCACTGCTGAGGCAGGAGCCAAAGGTGTACACATGCTGCAGCAGGAGTTATTGGGACGGAGGTGGTAAAAACACTTCTTAACTTTTGGGTTTTACCACCTCCCAAACATCCTCTAAGGCTGCTATCACACTGATGTGCTGCAGTTTTCCTGCACCACAGTGCATTTGCAACTTTTCTGGGTTAACTGCACTTTGCCATAGACTTCTATTATATCCTGCAGGTGTTGTGCACTTCCTGAGAGAGCAACTAAACCCACAGGATATAATATCTGAAGGTACACTGCATTGCACCTGCAGAACATCAGTGTGAAAGCAGCTATATTATTATACCCAGTGTATTAACGGCTAGCCGGGATAAGAGGTGGAGTGCAGACCGGCACTACAGAGGAGGCTTCAGTGGCTCTGCTACCTACTACACCTCCAACTTTACAAGTAGTCCCTCTGAACTGCACTCTGTTTGATGCTCTGGGATGGTGGGTCAGCAAGCCCAGACTGCGATCTACCAGTCACCTGTCCATGATCTTTGGGTTGCTGACCCCTGCTCTAGGCTGAAATAAAGCCTAGCAGTTCTTGGAAGAATGCTTTCTGATAAATATGGCATCGATGCCTGCCCTGCCCATCTCTACTAGTGACACCTCTGTATAGTTTTTTTTTTCTTTGCTGGTACTTCTACAGTATAGAAACTTATGTTAATCACTTCAGCTCCGGAGGGTTTTACCCCCTCCCTGACTAGGCCATTTTTGTCAATACAAAAAAAGAAAAAAACAGTGCAGCGCTAGTGAGTGATATTGTGCTCATATAAATTAATAATAAACAAAAAAAGTCATTCTGGAATAAACTGAAAATATAGCCAGAATAGGAAAAAACATAAAAATGCAGATGGATATATGAAGAAAAAGTCTTAAAAAGCCACGAAACAAAGTTCATATGACTCTATCCAGTAATTTTCCTTGTGAAAGAGAAGTGGATTATGCAGACAATGTGAAAGACTCTTGATTGATGTGAGGTAAGCTGTCACCAATACACCCGTGAGGAAGGATAAGATTGCCTGCTTACCAGATGAAAAGACTGTTTTGCATCAGTCTAATAGGGCCTGTGGGAAGTCTGGTCTCCCAATACCTTAGCCGTCAAGATAACCACGGTATAGCTCAGCATACAATCCGAAGAGTCATAAACCAAAAAAAAGAGAAGAAGGACCTCTCATAGCGTATAACATTTAAAAATAAAAGAGGGTTTAATAAAAATTGCACTTACAATTAGGCAATATAAATACAGCATGGATAGCAAAACGTCTCCGATCTCTTGTTCCGATGCTTCTCGCTACTCGGTCAGGAAAACACAGCCGGCGTTCAGGACGGAACGCGATGACGTCACGGCACCCTACGATCGTTTCGTCGCTAATGGACTTCAACGGGGGAGTAAGCCGGATGTTGACGTCAGCGCGCTAGGTGTTTAAATACCCACGGGTTCCATACTGGAAAACTCGGGGAGAGTCCTCATAGTGACTGAGGGCAAAATAATTGAGTAGCGAGAAATGGAAAAGTGTTCTAATCATGTTGTACATAACGTATCAGATTAAATAACGATATATATTAGTACAGAACGCGGGGGTGTTTAATAACTGGTAGCGGAGCATCGAATAATGAAAATAAGATCGGAGGTTAACAATATATGCAAAACGATTGTATCATAAATTTGCATAATCATAAAAATCAATCTATATTTAATTAGAAAAGATCTATATCATAAAAATCATCTATATTTAATTAGAGAAGATCTATAAATTAATTTAAATTTTGATAATGATTATGATAATTAAAATTGGAATAAAAAATTAATTAATAAAAATTTTTATTTTTTTTTTATTTTTTTTATTATGAATTATTTAAAAAGCAGTTTATATCCCAATCTACGTTAAGTCCGAACGGAATAAAAGATTTCATAGAAAAAATCCAGCGAGTTTCGAGCCTAGATATGGCCCGAACCATATTAGTACCACGCCAATGAGGACGAATGTTATCTATGGCAAAAAAACTTGTCCCCTTTAATTGTCTCCCATGGAATTTATCGTAATGTTTCGAGAGGTTATGTTTAGGGAACCCGCTTTTGATCCTGCCCACATGCTCACTAAGACGTATATGCAGTTCTCTCTTAGTACGGCCGATATATTGCTTTGAGCATGGACATTGAATCATGTAAACAACGTATTTTGTTGAGCAAGTCATAAATGAATCTATGTCATAAATTGTACCAGTAGCTGTTGATTGAAAATTAGTACATTTCCGTTCCCTAAAGGAATTTACCTTGCAGATATTACATCTGCGACATGGGAAAAAACCTTTAAGGGACTGGAAAAATGACATAGTTCTTGGTGGATCTATAGCATTTGGTGCAATTTTTAGCCTTAAAGCAGGTGCCCCCTTAAAAATCACGATTGGATTATCAGGGATAAGTGATCCAATAATCTTATCACTTTTAAGAATGTCCCAATGCTTTTTTAAGATTTTTTTAATTGAAAAATGCTGATTTGAATATTTGGTAGTTAGGGACCAGCTAAATTTTTCTGAAGGAATAGGGTTCTTACTACTGTTTTTTACCAATAAGGATTCTCTATCCATCTGTTCCACCTTTCTCATGGTTTCGTTAATCAAAACTTCTTGATATCCTTTAGTCAAAAATCTTTGTTTCAGAACGTGTGCTTGTTCATGGTAGTCCTTAATATCAGTGCAGTTCCTCCTTATGCGTTGAAATTGACCTTTAGGTACTGCGGCTAACCATGAGCTATGATGACAGCTTGTGACAGGAATAAAAGCGTTCCTATCTGTCTCTTTGAAGAACGTGTTGGTAATCAGTTTATCTTCTTTTACATAAATGTTTAGATCCAAAAAATGGATGTGGGAGGTGCTAATATCATATTGAAGAGAAATACCCCTCGTATTGGAATTTAATTTAAAAAAGAATTCATCAAGTGATGTTGTGTCTCCCTCCCATATGACTAACACGTCATCTATATAGCGTTTCCAAAGTCGTAATTGTGAGGGTGGTTGATCATCAATAGCTTCTCGTTCCCAATGAGCCATAAATAAATTGGCTAGGCTGGGGGCGAATTTAGCCCCCATCGCCACGCCACAGATCTGAAGAAAAAAGGTACCACCGAACCAAAAATAGTTATGTGTAGTTGCAAATCTTAACAACTCCAAAATAAACTCCTTCTGTAAGGGTGGTATATCAGATTCTTGCTGGAGGTAAAAGTCCACTGCCTGCAGACCATGTTGATGTGAGATAACCGTGTATAAAGAAGCCACATCAGCAGTGGCAAGGATATAGCCATCCTTCCATTGGACCTCTTTTAATAGATTCAAGACTTCAGTGGTGTCTCTAAGGAAAGCAGGAGTCGATTTCACTAAGGGTTGTAAAAAACTATCTACATATTTACCTATCCTGGCCGTGACGGAATCTATTCCGCTTATAATTGGACGGCCAGGGGGTTTAACTAAACTTTTATGAAGTTTAGGTAAATAGTATATCACCGGTACTCGCGGTGTGATGGGTATGAGATGGGCATGTTCTTTTTTGTTAAGAATCCCCTTATGTAGGCCTTGATCCACAAGATTGGATAACAACTTCCTATATTTTACTGTAGGATTCGAAGGTATGCAAATTTATGATACAATCGTTTTGCATATATTGTTAACCTCCGATCTTATTTTCATTATTCGATGCTCCGCTACCAGTTATTAAACACCCCCGCGTTCTGTACTAATATATATCGTTATTTAATCTGATACGTTATGTACAACATGATTAGAACACTTTTCCATTTCTCGCTACTCAATTATTTTGCCCTCAGTCACTATGAGGACTCTCCCCGAGTTTTCCAGTATGGAACCCGTGGGTATTTAAACACCTAGCGCGCTGACGTCAACATCCGGCTTACTCCCCCGTTGAAGTCCATTAGCGACGAAACGATCGTAGGGTGCCGTGACGTCATCGCGTTCCGTCCTGAACGCCGGCTGTGTTTTCCTGACCGAGTAGCGAGAAGCATCGGAACAAGAGATCGGAGACGTTTTGCTATCCATGCTGTATTTATATTGCCTAATTGTAAGTGCAATTTTTATTAAACCCTCTTTTATTTTTAAATGTTATACGCTATGAGAGGTCCTTCTTCTCTTTTTTTTGGTTTATGACTCTTCGGATTGTATGCTGAGCTATACCGTGGTTATCTTGACGGCTAAGGTATTGGGAGACCAGACTTCCCACAGGCCCTATTAGACTGATGCAAAACAGTCTTTTCATCTGGTAAGCAGGCAATCTTATCCTTCCTCACGGGTGTATTGGTGACAGCTTACCTCACATCAATCAAGAGTCTTTCACATTGTCTGCATAATCCACTTCTCTTTCACAAGGAAAATTACTGGATAGAGTCATATGAACTTTGTTTCGTGGCTTTTTAAGACTTTTTCTTCATATATCCATCTGCATTTTTATGTTTTTTCCTATTCTGGCTATATTTTCAGTTTATTCCAGAATGACTTTTTTTGTTTATTATTAATTTATATGAGCACAATATCACTCACTAGCGCTGCACTGTTTTTTTCTTTTTTATGTTACCAAGTTGTTGTACACAATTTAGTGCTAGCAGCTATTTACATTTATAATTCAATATTTAATTTAGCGCAGCGTCAACCTTTTGGTTTTTGTTTATTTCCATTTTTGTCAATACGACACTGCGTTACTTTAACTGATATTTGTGCGGTCGTGCAACACTGTACCCAAATAAAATGTATTTGATCACCTCTGCTATAAACAAAAAAAGACCGACAATACATTTTTTTTTTTTAAATAATAATTTTTTACATTCTACTATAAAACATACCCAATAGAACAATTACCAATAACCGTATATTGTTTGGTTTGCGCAAAAGTTATTGCGTCTACAAACTATGAGATATTTTTATTGGATCTTTATTATTTTACTAGTAATGGTGGCGCTTTTTAGCAGGATTGTGACATTGTGGCGGACAGTTTGGACACCTAACTGACACTTTTAACACTTTTTAGGAACCAGTGACACTAATACAGTGATCAGTGCTATAAGAAAAAAGCACTGTTACTGTACTAATGACGCTGGCAGGGAAGGGGTTAATACCAGGGGCGGTCAAAGGGTTTAAGGAAAACAGGGACTCGTGTTTCTGCTTAGCAGTAACACAAGGGGCCAGATCCATGTACATTGGCGCCTATATAGGTCGGCGTAGCGCATCTCATTTCCGCTACGCCGGCTCAACTCAGAGAGGCAAGTACCGTATACTCAGAGCATTTCCGGCCAATGTTGCGCCGGCGCAGCGTAAATTCCTAGGCGTAAGCCGTCGTAATTCAAAGTAGGAAGGAAGTGGGTGTGTTCCATTTAAATGAACCGTGACCCCATGCAAATGAAGGGCCGAACGAACGGCGCATGCGCCGTGACGCTGACTATGTCCCGCGCCCCTCTGCGCATGCTCAGAACTACTGCGTAATCCCCCAGACATGCGCAAAAGTACATCTGCTTGTTTCCCCCCCTGAAGCAAGGTACTTTTTGCTGGTGTTTTGAGACATGTCTGCTCCAGGTTCAGAGAAGAGAAGGAAGCTGAACTATTCTCGCCAGGAGAAGGAGGTGATCATCAGGGCCATGTCCCAGTTTGATGTCTACTTCCATGGTGCAGAGAGTGCCGAGATACGCCGGCGTAAGTGCTTTGTGGATCTGACCCAAGATCTCTATTTTCTTCTCAGGAAGAACAACGATCTGCCTTGTTTACATAGGCAGACTGCCGTTCTTCCTGTCCTCAGAACAATCATGGGAGGCCGGTGGACATCGCGTCCGCCGTACTCACTGATTGGCTCTCGTTGTGTCTAATCACAGCAGAAGCAGGGCTCTGGCGGCGCATGTGTGCACCCCGGAACCGAAAAAGGAAATTAGGTACAGGTATGTGATTTTGCTGCAGTAAATGTATGTGGGTGGTCCTTAAGCTGTAAAATAAAGCAGCACTAAGGGCCCTGGGGTGTACATTGTGTATTGTTTTATAGCAACCTGTTAAAAACAACCCCTAAGCCTCGTACACACGACCGAACATGTCTGCTGAAACTGGTCCGTGGACCAGTTTTCGCGGACATGTCCGACCGTGTGTACGGCCTAGCGGACCGGATTCCTGGCCTAGCGGACAGGTTTCCAGCGGACAAATGTTTCTTAGCATGCTAAGAAACATGTCCGCTGGAAGCCTGTCCGTCGGACATGTCCGATGGTTAGTACGACTCATCGGACATGTCCGCTGGGCCGAAATCCCTCACATGCGTCGAAGTGATTCGACGCATGCGGGGAAGCATTGAACTTCCTGGGTCGCGCACGTCGCCGCGTCATCGTAGCCGCCACGTCACCACGTATTCTGTCCGCGGGGATTTTGGTCTGATGGTGTGTACACACATCAGACCAAAATCCGCCAGCAGACATGTCCGATGAAAACGGTCCATGGACTGTTTTCATCGGACATGTCTGCTCGTCTGTACAAGGCCTTAACCAACCTGACTACAGTAAATTGAAATATATTTTGTGGTCATGAGTTTCCACAATCTCCACACTTATCGATCTTTTCTCTGCCTTATGGAATAAGCCAGTACATTCTTTTCAGCTCATTCTCATGGCAGTGTCTTATGTTTCTGTTCTACGGAGTTTAGTTAGCAGTCAGCAATGGAATGGGCACGTGAGAACTTGCTCAACTGATGTGAAACAGTGGACACTAAGGCAAAGTTCACTTATGTCTGAAAAACACAGCCAAGAAATACAACCCTGGCATTCTGTCTTTAAAACAAAAGAGAAATGACCAGAGTTAATAGGAAGTTCATAGGCTGATTATGGGCAAAAATGACACCTATGATGCAGTCTGTCACTCAGACTCACTTCCTGTAATTGGGTGGCAACGCCATTTGTTCTACAATGAAATCATAAAGAACAATATCACCCTGTGGACAGGGTAGTCTTAGATGGGAATGTTGTTTTAAATGGACTAAAACGGATTAAAGACGAACAAGTTAAAGCTGAATTCCAGCTAACATTTTAAGCAAATACAGCAGTGTTCTTTTTCTTTTGGAAAAAACAAGATATAACAAAATAAAATAATAAAAGCTTTAAGTAGTTTTAAGCACAAAAACAAAACATATTAAGTGGCAACTCACCAATTCTTACATATGGTGATTGCATTTGTTTTCTGTTTTTATTTTTTTTCCTTTATATTTACCAGGTGATCCAGTCAGACTAAGCTTTCCAGATAAAGTAGCGGTTAGAGGGTTGAGATAAACCTCTTACCACTGAAAGAAATGTTTACAATGGTCAGATTTTATTTATTTACCGTATATACTCGAGTATAAGATGACCTGAATATAAGCCGGGGCACCTAATTTTACCACAAAAAAACTGGGAAAACATATTGACTCGAGTATAAGCCTAGGGTGTCCATCTGCATGCCTCACTGTGTCTCACTGTGTCCTTGCCTCACTGTGCCCATGACTAGACTGACGTTTAACATGGGAGTCTATAGAAGGGGTGCCCAGCTTTGAAAAATCGGTGCTCCCCGATTGTAGGTCCCCCAGACAACAAACTGTGCCAAGTTTGGGCTCCAGGGGACCTACGGCTGGCTGGTCACCTGTAGAAATGGGGCTACATGTGTGTCAATGGGGCTACATGTGGGGTCCAGGGGACCTATGACCGGCCGGTACCAGGTTGCCAAAGTCACCAGAGAAATGACCGTTTAACATGGGAGTCTATGGAAGGGGTGCCTGGATTTGAAAAATTGGTGCTCCCCGGCCGTAGGTCCCCCAGACAACAAACTGTGCCAAGTTTGGGGTCCAGGGGAGATCAGGTGCAAAGTCTGGGAGATCAGGTGAAAAAAGGTGACTCGAATATAAGCCGAGGGGGGGGGGGGGGGCATTTTTTAGCACAAAAAATGTGTTGAAAAACTTGGCTTATATATACGGTATGTGCGGTATGTAAAACCCATCTCAAAAGCTGTAACTGCTTATAAGTGTTAGCCAGAATTTAGATTCAATGTGTTAGCCACGTATGTAAGGCCCATCTAAATCTGCTAGCCTTAAAGGGGTTGTAAAGGATTTTTTTTTTCCCTAAATAGCTTCCTTTACCTTAGTGCAGTCCTCCTTCACTTACCTCATCCTTCCATTTTGCTTTTAAATATAGACAACAAGGGGTTATACCTGCGCCACTGCACCAAAAACTTTTAAAGTCCACTGAAACTAAAAGTTGTTAAACATATGTGTACAGTCCACAAGGTGCACTTTTCACTGTGCACCCAGATTGATCTAATCTTGTACGGTATGCTCCTAATCACCACCGTGACTTTCACAGATAATGCACAGATAATGCACATTGAAAACGTCTGTCTTATGACGAAACGCGTCTGGGTGGACGTGCAGTGATGTCACCACGCTGAGAAGGAAGGGCTACATTCGCTTGGTGGCCGGCATTTTTTATATGAATGATTTTATCTGTGTTTCTGTAAGTACAACTTACTTTTTTTAATAAAATGTGTTATGCGGAGTCACGCTATGTTGCATCCTCTTTTTACACGTGACCAATTGGTGGAGCTTATGGATGTGAAGGATGCCAGTTCCAGGAATCTGTAACCTGTGGGTTCATTACAACTTTAAAGGCCGCGGCTGGGCTATAGCCGACTGCAAACTGAGCTTGCCCGTCTGGTAAGCGGCTTTGATACCTGGTGGCGGGTCTTCACCTAGAGTGTGCATTATCTGTGAAAGTCACGTGGTGATTAGGAGCATACCGTACAAGATTAGATTCATCTGGGTGCACAGTAAAAAGTGCACCTTGTGGACTGTACACATATGTTTAACAACTTTTAGTTTCAGTGGACTTTAAAGGTTTTTGGCGCAGTAGTTCAGCTATAACCCCTTGTTGTCTATATTGTTTTGTGCATTGCATGCTAGCTGCTGCCTCCCTCTTTACTCAATCTGTTTGTTAACTTATTGAGTACCCTTTCTGAATGTTATAATTTGACTAGCGCAGTTTTTCTTCCTTGATTTTAAATGTCCTTATTTCTTCTGAGAAATCCTCACTTCCTGTTCTTCTGTCTGTAACTACACACCGTAATGCAAGGCTTTCTTTCTGGTGTGGAGAAAGCCTCTTGAGGGGGGAGGGGGCGAGCAGGAGTGTCAGGACGCCCACTAACACACAGCTCCTTTCTCTATCTGCAAAGTAGAGAGTGTCCTGACTTGCCTGCTCGCCCCCTCCCCCCTCAAGAGGCTTTCTCCACACCAGGAAGAAAGCCTTGCATTACTGTGTGGAGTTACAGACAGAAGAACAGGAAGTGAGCATTTCTCAGAAAAAATAAGAACATTTTAAAGCAAAATGGAAGGATGAGGTAAGTGAAGGAGGACTGCACTAAGGTAAAGGAAGCTATTTAGGGAAAAAAATCCTTTACAACCCCTTTAAAGTAGTGTTTAACCCAAAAACAATTTCAGCTTACCAATTCTTAGATGGGTTGGCTGCATTTGTTTTCTTTTTTAGCCTTTCTTTACTTTATTTTCAGCTGGTGATCCTGCCAGTAAGTCTTGTTTTTCAAAAGAACAAGCTTTCCTGGAGAGGTAGCAGTTACGGGGATGATACAAACCATTTACCACTGACAGGGGTGCTTACAATAATCAGATTATATTTATTTATGTAAAACCTTTATTTCAAAAGGATTTTTTTTATATATTTATTTTTTTACTGTAATTGTGTAACTGCAGTGTAAGCTGGAGTTTGGCTTTAATTTGTTAGTGTATCAAAATCTGGTCTCTCCCCAGACTGTCAATGTCTTAAAGTGTCTCCATTGCTCATTCATCCAGAGTAGCGGGTCACTCTAATACAGAAAATATGTTACTGGCCAAATAACCAGGTGAAAACAGAGGGGGAAAAAAGGCACCAAATTTAATGACTGGTAAGCTGCAATATGTTAAATTTTTGGTTTTGGTTTTAATACAGCTTTAAATTACACTCTCTCCAGGCTGCTTACAAACATGTCTGCTTTGCTACCTCATTCAGAATACAGACACTCTAAAACAGCGGTCTCCAAACTGAGGCCTGGGGCTGGATGCGGCCCTTTGCTTGCCTTTATCTAGCTCTTGAGGCCTTATTACTCCCACTGACACCAATGATGGGGCACTATTCCTCCCAATGACACCAAGGATGGGGCACTATTCCTCCCAATGACACCAATGGTGGAGCATTATTTCTCACAATGACACCAATGATGGGGCATTATTTCTCCAAAATGACACCAAAGATGGGGAATTTTTCCTCCCAATGACACCAATGATGGGGCATTATTTCTCCCAAATGACACCAAAGATGGGGCATTTTTCCTCCCAATGACACCAATGATGGGGCATTATTCCTCCCAATGACACCAATGATGGGGCATTATTCCTCCCAATGACACCAATGTTGGGGCACTATTTCTCCCAAAAACACCAATGATGGGGCATTATTCCTCCCAATGACACCAATGATGGGCATTATTCCTCCCAATGACACCAATGATGGGGCATTATTCCTCCCACTGACACCAACAATTTCTCCCCCTAATACCAAAGATGGGGCATTGTTTTCTCCGACCGGGCACAGTCCAGCCCTCCTTAAGTCTAAATGACAATCAACTGGCCCTTTGTTTAGAAAGTTATTTTTTATTGCATTTTAGTGCAAATATGAGATCTGAGGTCTTTTTGTTTTTGTTTTTGTTTTACATTTCTTGTAATAGGAATAAAAGTGACCCAATTGTTTTTAAAGAACAGTGTCAAAATAAAGAAGAAAAAATAAATACATTTAAAGCGCCCCGTCGAGCTCACACGCAGAAGCATACGTGAGTAGCGTCCGCATATGAAAATGCTGTTCAAGGTATCACCGCGATCGTTAGAGTGAGAGCAACAATTCTAGTCCTGGACCCCCTCTGTAACTCAAAACTGGTAACCTGTAGACATTTTTTAAACATCGCCTATGGAGGTTTTTAGGGGTAAAGGTTTGTCGCCATTCCACAAATGGGTGCAATTTTGAAGCGTGACATGTTGGGTATCAGTTTACTCGACGTAACATCATCTTTCACAATGTAAAAAAAACATTGGGTTAACTTTACTGCTGTCTCTTTTTGTTATGCAAAAAAAGAGTTCTTGTAAGACTGTTACGCAAATAAGGTGTGATAGAAAGTATTGCAATGACCGGAATTTTATTCTCTAGGATGTCAGAAAAAATATATATATAATGTTTTGGGGTTCTAAGTAATTGTCTAGCAAAAAAATATGATTTTTACTTGTAAACACAGAGTCTGAAAAATAGGCCCGGTCCTTAAGTGGTTAAAAATGTTTTATTTGGCGTAAGTTACACTTCACAAACACACAAAATCAATGGTGTAACTACTGTAATATTTAGAGAATGCATATTTTCAGTGATGACATTATGTTAGAGTGGGGCCCAGGGCTGGGACAAGGGGTGGGCAGGAGGGATGGCTGCCCTGGGTACAGCAGTTTACTGTATGGATGGGGGCACCAGCGAGCTCATTCTGATACAAGGCATTTTGACAAGCAAATTACCTCATCGCTGGACCGTGGGACAAGTGAGTGTCTGATTATTAAAAGTCAGCAGCTACACTTTTTGTAGCTGCTGACTTTTCATTTATTTATTTTTCAGCGAAACTCTGCTTTAAGTAAAAAGTGTATTTTGTTAAAATAGATTTTTTCTTATTTATTTGTGTGCAAGTAGAGCAAAATAAATACAGCTAGGAATAATATGTTCCTTTGTAAGACAGAAAGTACTGTGAAGGGGCGAAAGGTTGAATAGATCATACTCACCATCATCATTATTTGACATTTAAAATATTTTTAAAAAATAATGTAATTCATGACCAAAATGAGAGGCTTGGGGCATCGTGAAGTCCTGACCCCTTCCTGCAATCTGCCAGTCTCACAACTTGCGCTAAAGATTAATGCTGTCTGACGTTATAGATTGTACAGTTGCCTTTCAAGGAATATAATACAAATCCATGCCTACTCATTGTTAATCCATTTTAGCTTTTTTTCTTTCCCAGCATCATTATATTTATATGGTTCAATGTTCATTTTCTTTCAGTAAAAATGTGTAATATGGTGTATTTTGTGGACATTTTCTATTGTATTTTGTTTTTATCATTAACATAATAAATGTCTTACCGCCTCCCATGCTCACCTTCAGGACTTCTCCTGAGCCTCTCCCATCCTCTGGAAATCCCTGCCCCGGTATGTCCAATCAGCCCCTACCCTCTCCACCTTCAGGAGATCCCTGAAAACTCATTTATTTAGGGAAGCCTATCCCACACCCACCTAACAACTGTCCCCGAGCCACCCCATCTAATCATTCTCCGCAGCTATTACCTTTTGTACCACCCCTCCCTTTAGAATGTAAGCTCTACAAGCAGGGCCCTATTGTACCTTCTGTATTGAACTGTACTGTAATTGTGCTGTCCCCCCTATACATTGTAAAGCGCTGCGTAAACTGTTGCTGCTATATAAATCGTGTATAATAATAATAATGTATTTTTCTTGCTTTTTTATTCACAGGTCTTCAAGCTTTACATGTTGCCCTGGATGGAGACAGCAAGGTGA
Organism: Rana temporaria; assembly: GCF_905171775.1. NCBI lineage: Eukaryota > Metazoa > Chordata > Amphibia > Anura > Ranidae > Rana > Rana temporaria. Next base: position 219,916,755 of record NC_053489.1, read on the forward strand.
AGAGTGTTTAATAGGTAAGTCAAATAAAGATATTATATGTGTATATTTCAAGAGTACAGTGGAACCTTGGTTTAAGAGTAACTTGCTTCGAGAGCGTTTTGATTTGCAAGCAACTTTTTTTTTTATTCTGACTCGGTTTGCGAGTGTTGACGATCAGAATTCAAGCTAAATAGGCCTGCAGTAGCTCATTTGGCCTGAGGTACGGGTGCACAGAAGCCGAGCAGAGCCGAAAATAGGCCTGCAGTACCTCATTTGGCCTGAGGTACGGGGCACAGGAGCCGAGAAGAGCCAAACATTGGCCTGCAGTACCTCATTCGGCCTGAGGTACGTGGAGCAGGAAACGAGCCATAGTGTCCTCAAGCCTTTTCGAACATTTTTCTCTGGCGCCCCCACCTCTGGCCGCATTTGGTATTGCATCCCATTGAAGTTAATACGGAACACATTATTTCCGTTTCCATTGACTTCAATGGGAAAACTTGCTTTGATATGCGAGTACTTTGGACTACGAGCATACTCCTGGAACGGATTATGCTCATAATCCGAGGTTCAACTGTATGTTGACTTTTAACACAAAGATGATACTTCTTTACAGATTTCAACACTAAACAAAAAGTGCACCCTACTATGAACAGGCTCTTAAGAGAGATGTTGTGTGCCCAGGCCTGACAGAGGCAAATTGGGTAATGATGAGGGAGGAAAGAACGTCCCTATCATTCCAGCTGCATAGAGACACACATGTCTCTCAAGGGGAGTGGGTGTTACACTCTGTTCCATGTAATACCCACTTGTGATGCTGCTGCCACAGCAATCTAGGCTAGTGGAGGGAAGTCCTTGGTGTCTAAGCCTCTGAGAAGGAGGCAGTATGATGCTGGGCGTTATCCAGCCCCGAAGTTACCCAGCTGTATGGGCGGAACAGCAAAATGTTGTGTGGAGTACAAGAGCAGAAATGCAAACATGAAGACTGAAATCTAGTTAGGAGATTTACTGAAGATGGCCTTCTCCATAAATGACAATTTGGGGTTTGATAGCTAAATTAACCTTTACCTAACTTAGGACTCAAAACAAATCTAGTTTACTCCTTGGTATTCAACCTCTTGGAATTTGTACTTACTTTATCATTGCTAATACTATTAATCCATAGCTGTGCTAAAATCTGGAATGAACAGCCCTGATGCCTGTGCCTGAAAAGTCTCAGATGGATGTTGTTATATCCTCTGTGTTGTGAGGGACACAAGACTCTGGGCTGGAACAATGGATGTTTATTCAGTACAGCCTGTACACTGCAACATGCATCTCAGGACATTACATATCTCTCTGCTTCCTACATGTGGTCTCTCTAAGATGGCTACTATGCCCCTTGACCCTTGTCATCACTGCTGGGTGGAGCCAGCCTTAAAGTGCCAGTACATGTGAAACCCTTCAGGTATAACACCTTCCATCCATCCCTAAAAAAAAACAAAAAACAAAAAACAAAAAAAACACAACAAAACAATAACAGGCACAAAACATTAACTGCTAACTGTCCAATAACAGTCCTCCAAACACAGGAGAATTATGGGACTTCAAGCTTCCAGGAACCGTTGCGGGGTTAATATGTCATCGGATCACTTCCGTCGGCCCCGTCGAAAGTCTCGTAACCGCTCTTGCAACTGAAACCGGTCAGGAGGGCGACAGTGTCGCTGAGGCCGGGCATCCAGCGATTCGGGACCGGAGGATACTGGGCTGGCCGGAATGGGTACCGGCAGGGCCAAGAAGGGATCCCCCAGCTCAGAGGGTAAACAGACCTCCGGACCAGAGCTGGAGGGCTCTGTTGGAGCTGAGTTCAAAAGTTCAGAGTCCCCACAATCATCAGTCTCTGTGCATCCTGATTCGCTGGGAGCAGATCCTTGAGACACTGGTGGTTCAGCCGGCATCAGGGATTCGGGCAGTTGAGAACGAGGACGCAGTTGGTCCGCATGACGTCTGCAAATGGAACCATCTTCCAGGCAGACCTTGTACATCTTGGGTCCCAAGGTCTCTGCAATGACAGCAGGAAGCCAACGGGTGTTGGAAGCCCCATAAGATCGGGCCCATACCTTTTGTTGGGCTGTGAATCGGGGGAGCTCATTGTGTTGGACCATCTTGTCTTGGGACTGTAGTACATGTTCCTGGACTGTTTGAGGGCGGAGCATATCCAAAACAGTCCATGGCTGCCGCCCCAGAAGGAGTTCTGCTGGAGTTTTCCCAGTGGTTGCATGTGGTGTGTTTCTGTAAGCAGAAAGGAAGGAGTCCAGCTGCTGGGGTGACAGGGACTGTTGTTTACTTGCAGCCACTGTAGCTTTGAAATAGCGTTTAAAAGTCTGCACAAACCGCTCTGCTTGACCATTTGTAGCCGGGTGGTAAGGTGCGGTCAACTTGTGCTTGATGTTGTGGGCAGTCAAGAAACGCTGAAACTCCTGACTGGTGAATTGTGCACCGTTGTCTGTGACGATTTCTCTGGGGTATCCAAACGTAGCAGCGAGATGTAACAGTATGGAAACCGTTGCCTTAGTCGTTGGCTGAGTAACAGGAATTACCTCAGGCCACTTTGAATGGGCGTCCACTATGATCAAGAAGGTGTGTCCTCTGATCGGGCCTGCAAAGTCCAAGTGTAGGCGAAACCAAGGAACCGTGGGCCAAGTCCAGGGCTGGACGCACCCTCGAGGAGGGTCTCTTGCCGTTTGTGCACATCCAGCACAAGCATTCACATATGTTGTGATATCTGAGTCTAGGTTTGGCCACCACACATAGCCTCTGGCCTTTTGTTTCATACGTGTGCTCCCGGGATGACCAGTATGTAGCAAGTCCAGAATGTGTCTCCGGAGGGTCTGTGGAATGATCACTCGGTCTCCCCATAAAACACAGTTGCCAGCCACAGTTAATTCCATACGCCTACGGAAATAAGGTTCATACTCCTGTGTGACAGTTGCAGGCCAACAGGAACGTACCCAGGAGAGTATTGTTTTCAGAAAGGTATCCTTGTTTGTATGGGCTGCTATCTCCCCAGAAGACAAGAAGGACAGGCTGGTGTAACGACAACTCTTGACCGGTGGAGAAGAGTCCATGGACCTCCCTGTCAGTCGGGACATAGCGTCCGCATTAGCATTGGCATCATGACCACGATACTGAATTTTGTAGCTGTATGCCCCCAAGAATAGGGCATAGCGTTGGAGGCGGGCCGCAGTAGTCTGGGAGATGCCTTTGTCAGGGCTAAAGATCTGAAGGAGTGGTTTATGGTCCGTCAGTATGGTGAATTCCCTACCATACAGGTAAAGATGAAACTTCTTAATTGCCCATATCAGCGCAAGAGCCTCTTTGTCAATGTGTGAGTAATTGCTTTCTGCTTTTGTCAAAGACCTGGAGGCAAATGCCACTGGTTTTTCTGACCCATCTGGTAAGATGTGAGATAGTACCGCCCCCAGACCATAGGGTGAGGCATCACAAGCCAAGGTGAGAGGCTTCTGGAGGTCATAGTGCACGAGCATGCGTGACGCCAACAGCTTCCGCTTAGAAACTTCAAAAGCACGTTGGCATGCAGCCGACCAGTCCCATCTGGAGTGTTTCTCCAAAAGCTTGTTCAACGGAAACAAGGTGTGTGCCAGATCTGGCAGGAATTTGTGGTAATAGTTCAGCAAGCCAAGGTATGATCGCAGCTGCTGGACGTTGGTTGGGGCTGGAGCTTTGACTAAAGCATCAACCTTGGCTTCCGTGGTGTGTATACCTTCTGCATCCACAAGGTGGCCACAAAACTCCAATTTAGGCACCATGAATTGGCATTTTGCTAAGTTCACTTTCAGGCCCTGTTCTTGGAGTCTCGCCAACACAAGCTCCACATTCTGCTTGTGTTCCTGGTCGGTCCGTCCTGTAATGAGCATGTCATCTAGCAGGCACTGAGTGAAAGGAATGTCCGCCAAAATCTCATCCATTTTTCGTTGCCAAATGGCTGGGGCAGAGGCTACCCCAAACACCATCCGATTATATTGATACAGTCCCTTGTGGGTGTTGATGGTCAGAAACTTGCGGGAAGAAGGATGGACCTCAAATTGTAAATATGCTTGTTTGAGATCAAGCTTGGTGAACTTTTGACCTCCTGCAAGAGAGGCAAAAATGTCATCTACTCTGGGTAGGGGATACTGGTCTATTTCCAGTTGAGAGTTCAGTGCCATGCGGAAATCGCCACAAATGCGCAAGTCCCCATTCGATTTCTTTACCGGTACAACTGGTGATGCCCACTCACTGTGCTCTACCTTTGAGATGACACCTTGTTCCTCCAGCCGACTTAGTTCTGCTTCCACTCCTGCTCGGAGTGCGAAAGGTACTGTCCGAGCTTTGAAGAACTTAGGCTGAGCGTTGGGTTTCAGCTTGAGTCTCACACAGTCATGCTTTATTTTTCCCAACTGGTCATCAAAAATCTTTGGGAACCGCTGCTTCAGGGACACCACCCATCCCTCATTATCTCCTAATGGAATGGTAACGGTGTTACAGGGACTTATGGCGATGTCTGGCATACCAAAGTGAGCAATCCAGTCTCTCCCAAAGAGAGGGGGTCCCCCATTTTCTAGGATATATAATGGCAGTCTCTTTGTCTGACCCTTGTACAATACCTTTACTTTTGCGTAACCCAGTGGGTGGAGTATCTGTTTTGAGTATGTCTGCAGTTTGATTGGTGTTGGGCGGACAGTTTTTCGGGTCTGAAGTTGTCTCCATTGTTTCTGGGTGATAACTGAAACTGCTGCTCCTGTGTCTACATCCATCCTGAGTTTCTTTCCCTCAACGGTTACATCTACAGTCATTGCGGAGGGTGCTGAATGCATATGATGTATGTCCAACCTGTGGAGCATTTCCTCATCCTCTGACTCAGATGATGATGTATATCTTCCCACCATATATGTCTTAGTCTTGGGGTTCAGAGGTTGTTTATCTCGCACCTTCTTGCTACGGCAAACTCGTTTCAGATGGCCGGTCCTACCGCAATTATGACAGGTCTGATCCTTAAACCGGCAGACTTTGTGGTCATGGTCTGTATTGCCACAACGGTAGCAAGCTGACTCCCGGCTTGGTGGGGGTCTGTATTTCCAGTTTGCAGCAGTTGGCTTGACTGCTGTTCTGAAAACTTCCTGCTTCACCTCTTCCCTTCTGCTCTGGGGGTTCAATTCCTCTGTATCTTTCACAGCCATTTCCATCACTGAAGCTATCTCAATTGCCTTTGTAAGGGTAAGGTCTTTTTCTGTTAACAGTCTCTTTTGTGTTGACTCACAATTCAGTCCCATGACAAACTTATCTCTCAGTGCAGTAGGTAGGTAGTCCCCAAAAGAACAGGTCGAGGCTAGTCTGCGAAGGGCGAGCACATAAACTTTAATCTCTTCACCTGTCTGCTGCTGCCTTTGATAGAAGCAAAATCTTTCTGCAATCTCTAATGGTTTAGGCTGGAAGTGATCCTCTAGCAGTGTCAGCAGCTCTGCCAATGTCTTAGCTGCTGGTTTTACAGGGGAAAGCAGATCCCTCAGAGTGTCATATGTTTTGGCCCCAACCACTGTCAGAAACACTGCTACTTGCCTGTTGTCTGGGATGGCATTTGCACTGAAATACTGTTCCAGCCTCTCAACCCAGGAAGTCCAGGATGTCTGTTCTCCATCAAACTCACTTAATGTCCCGATTAATGACATTTTCCTGCTGGGATCTGTGATTGCTTTTATCCAGGTGACAATCCACAATGTCTTTGTCTCTCTCTCAGACTGATAGACACTTTGTAAATCCCACCCTCGTCGCCACTGTTATATCCTCTGTGTTGTGAGGGACACAAGACTCTGGGCTGGAACAATGGATGTTTATTCAGTACAGCCTGTACACTGCAACATGCATCTCAGGACATTACATATCTCTCTGCTTCCTACATGTGGTCTCTCTAAGATGGCTACTATGCCCCTTGACCCTTGTCATCACTGCTGGGTGGAGCCAGCCTTAAAGTGCCAGTACATGTGAAACCCTTCAGGTATAACAGATGTAACTACCCCAGAACTCACTCAGCAGACTTCTACAGGGGCTCTAATAATTACTCAGCAGACTTCTACAGAGGCTCTAATAATTTGCTAGGCAAAATCAAGACCCCAAAGTGTTCCTGGTATTTATTCTTCTGTACTAAATTGTCAGATATACAGTGCTTAGCATAAATGAGTACACCTCAACAGATTTGTCAGAAAATCTTTACTTTACTTTCAGAATTTGCACACACAAAGACGTTTTTTTCTTAACAAATGAATTCACGACCATTTTGCAAAAATGAATACACCTCAATGAAAGTCTTAGGAGCAAAGCTACATTTTAGACAACAAAATCCTAAAGCAATGGCACCACATGAAGAGAAATGTCACAAGGCTTCAGAAATAAAACCATTTCTTTACACAAGAAAAGTGAAGGCTACACGAAGATCAGCAAAGCTTTACTTCAGGTAGGATTTCTGTAGCAAAAGTGCATGGGTGTCGTCCAGAAAGGAAGTCTCTCCTAAAGCCCATGCACAAAAAAGCCTGCCTAGAATTTTCCAGGGCCGATACTGAAAAAGAAGAAAACTACTAGCACTCTGAACTCTGGAGTGATGAGACCAAGATAAATGTTTTTGGAACTGATGGATTAATAACTATATGGGGCCGCAAAGGTGATGAGTATAAAGAATAATGCATGGTGCCTACAGTGAAACATGGTAGTGGCAGTGTCCTTCTGTGGGGCTGCATGAGTGCTGCTGGTGTCGGCGAGCTGCATTTAATTGATGGTATCATGAATTCACAGATGTACTGCTCTATATTGAAAGAGAAGATGCTACCATAACTCCGTGCCCTTGGTCGTTGTGCACTGATCCAAAACACACATCAAAGGCCACTGTTGCCTTTCTGAAGAAGGACTTGGTGAAAGTGATTCAGTGGCCAAGTATGCCTCCTGGTTTTTTATTTATTTTAAATGGAGAATTTGGGATCACAATTACATTTTTTATATATATGTAAGTTTCAATAGTCTTTAGTCTCCTGATTTGAACCCAATCAAACACCTATTGGGAATTCTGAAGCGACAAGTTGAGCATCACTCTCCATCCAGCATCCAGGCTCTAAAAGAGGTCGCTCTTGAGGAATGGAAAAAGATATATGCATATTGCAAGATGTTGCAATATGTCTCCAACTTGTTCATTTCATGCCTAGAAGACTTGGTGCTGTCCGTAAATCATAGAGGTCATATAAAATATTACATGTAGTAGTTTTTGTTGTGTGTATTCATTTTTGCATCAACTAACTTGAGTAAAACTGAAGATTTTGTAATCTGAGTTTTATTTATTAACCTTATGCCGCGTACACACGATCATTGTTCGGCATGAAAAAAACAAAGTTTTTTAAAAATGTAATTTAAAATGATCGTGCGCAAATCGTCTCTTACTAACAGGAAATCAGCTAAAGCAGCCCCAATGGTGGCGTCATCTGAATGGAACTTCCCCTTTAGAGTGCCGTCGTACGTGTTGTACGTCACCGCGCTTTGCTAGAGCATTTTTTAAAAAGGATAGGGTGTGGGCAACGTCGTTTTAATGATGAAGTTGGAAAAAACGAAGTAGTAGTTTTTTTCATGCCGAAAAATGATTGTGTGTACGCGGTAGGGTTGTCCCGATACCACTTTTTTAGGACCGAGTACAAGTACCGATACTTTTTTTCAAGTAGTCGCCGATACCGAATACCGATACTTTTTTTAAATGTGTCCCCAAATGCAGCCATGTCCCCCCCATATGCAGCCATGTCCCCCACATATGCAGCCATGTCCCTTTAGCCATGTCCCTCACATATGCAGCCATGTCCCTCACATATGCAGCCATGTCCCTCTAGCCATGTCCCTCACATATGCAGCAATGTCCCTCTAGCCATGTCCCTCACATATGCAGCAATGTCCCTCTAGCCATGTCCCTCACATATGCAGCCATGTCCCTCTAGCCATGTCCCTCACATATGCAGCCATGTCCCTCTAGCCATGTCCCTCACATATGCAGCAATGTCCCTCTAGCCATGTCCCTCACATATGCAGCAATGTCCCTCTAGCCATGTCCCTCACATATGCAGCCATGTCCCTCTAGCCATGTCCCTCACATATGCAGCCATGTCCCTCACATATGCAGCAATGTCCCTCTAGCCATGTCCCTCACATATGCAGCAATGTCCCTCTAGCCATATCCCTCGATGCGGCGGCGCGATGCGGCGGCAGCGGCGGGGGGGGAAGTATTCTATTTAGGTATCGGGGGTATTTGCGCGAGTACGAGTACTCCCGCAAATACTCGGTATCGGTCCCGATACCGATACTGGTATCGGTATCTGGACAACCCTAGTACGCGGCATTGCTTTCATGTAACGAGCTAAACAAATGTTCTATAAAACACAGTTTTGTCAAAATTTTGGAAATTGTTCTTGTGTTCATTGAGATATTGATTAAAATCTTCCTTTTCAAGTACTCATTTATGTCGAGCACTGTAGCTTTAACTCTGTGGTGTTCTATTGGAAATCCACTATTTTCGGTAGGCCTTCACATACTTTACTTATAGTGTCAGATACATTTCTATTCTACATTGTCAGCTTTGTCTTGTGTTTGCAGAGTAATGTGCATTATACAAAGTGACAAGCTGACTCAGCATCTAAGTTGAGTCAAAAGTTTACACTTTGGTCTATAAGTATTTAAAATCGCGGTCCCATGTGTCCGGTAATATTATTCATACAACAAAATAATTTCTCACAAGGCTATAGAATGTAGGTATTTCAAATGAGCTAAAATTAAGAATTAACAAATAGATAAACTTTGTATTATGTGATAGTAGAGGAGGAAGCAAGAGCATACATGTAACATCAACATTATGCATGAGTATTATTGCTGAGAAAAACCTGCCTCACTGGTGACAGAAGGTGGAAGGGAATAATTTTTTTTTTTACTTTCAATAGATTTTTATTGAAAAAATACAGAAACTAAGGTGAAAAACATGGCACATGAGAACTTGTAGAACCTGCCAAGAAGAAGGTAGCCAGCTAGAATGTAGCTGCCGAAAATGTATACACATCCAACAGTATAAATCGCCTAATTAAAAACAAAACTTGTATTCTGTAAGTTAGAGTAGGTATCGATGAGATAATAATATTTCCACAAGCTACGAAACAATAAGCAAATCAAGACATCAAGTCTGAATCAACAACAAACATCTGCAACAAGGAAATAAGAACGAAGGGAAGATAATGAAGGTGGGGTAAGGAACAGGGAAAAGGGATTTTTTTTCTAATGGGATTTTTTTTTTTTGGTGAAAGCTAAGGCACATGGTCGGACCAAACCGATGAGACTGGCCTGTCGGACCGTTTTCATCGGTTCACCTCTGAAGTGGCCGTACGGCCTGATATGTGAACACACCATCAGTCCAAAATCCGATCGGGTCAGAACGCGGTGACGTCAAACACACGACGTGCTGAATAAAACGAAGTTCAATGCTTCCAAGCATGCGTCGACTTGATTCTGAGCATGCGCGGGTTTTGAACCGATGCTTTTCTGTACTAACCATCGGTTTGGTACGATGGGGCAGCGGTCCATCGGTTCAGTTTTGAAGCATGTTTAGAAATTTTGGACCGAAGGAAACCAGACCGATAGCCTATACACACGGTCGGTTTGATCCGATGAAAATTAACTTCGGTTCATTCTCATCGGACCAAACCGACCGTGTATACGGGGCCTAAGAGGGGATATCCCTAAACTTTGGATTGATTTCCTCTTACTTCTTGCTGTGTTTCTTGAACAGGAAGTGAAGGGACATCTTCGTGACAGGACACAAGCAGCTATAGATAAAATGGGCTCAGAACCATTCCCTATGCTTTCCACATGTAAAACAAAAAAGTTTTGGCTTTTCATATATTTTAACCTTATTTTAGTCAATCACAGTTACTTTCACCTCACAGTAGTGTTATTTGTAACTTGATAGGTTAAAAAAAGACTTACAGTAGGTGAACTCGATATTGTGTCAATCTCGCTCCCTTTCTCGGCGAGATTGAGCACCTACGAGCCCCATCGCGGGAGCCAGCGCCCAGCTGGCTTGCCGCGATGGAGACAGAGCCGTCATAGAAGCGACGGGAGATCCGACTTGGATTCCCGCCAATTCTACACGTGTGCGGCGTTTGTTATGAATCCTGAGGGGGAAGTCCCCGCCGGATTTTAAATAAAAATCCATCATGGGTTCCCCCCTCAGGAGCATACCGGGCCCTCAGGTCTGTTATGGGTTGTAAGGAGAGCCCCCCTACGCCGAAAAAATCCATACCAGACCCGTATCCAAAGCACGCTACCCGGCCGGCCAGGAAGGGAGTGGGGACGAGCGAGCGCCCCCCCCCCCCCCTCCTGAGCCGTACCAGGCTGCATGCCCTCAACATGGGGGGGGGTTGGGTGCTCTGGGGCAGGGGGGCGCACTGCGGCCCCCCCACCTCAGAGCACCCTGTCCCCATGTTGATGAGGACAGGGCCCCTTCCCGACAACCCTGGCCGTTGGTTGTCGGGGTATGCGGGCGGGAGGCTTATCGGAATCTGGGAGCCCCCTTTAATAAGAGGGCCCCCAGATACCGGCCCCCCACCCTAAGTGAATGGATATGGGGTACATCATACCCCTACCCATTCACCTGGAGGAAAAATGTCAAAGTTAATAAACACACCACACAAGGGTTTTTAAAATAATTTATTTTTCTGCTCCAGAGGCCCCCCTGTCTTCTTTATTAGCTCTGTTTACCAGGGGGGGGGCTTCTTCTTTGACGTCTTCGGGTGGGTGGGGGCCGCCGTCTGGTTCTCTTCCACCGCCGGGGGGGGTCGCTTTTAAAAAAGCCCCCACCCCCCAGCGGGTTTCCTCCGGCGTCTTCGGCAGGGGGGGCTTCTTCTTCCGCTATCCCCACGGGTCTTCTCCGCTATCTGGGGGGTCTTCTCCACTCTCCGGGGGTCTCCTTCTATGTTCGCCGCTCTCCGCCCGCATACCCCGACAACCAACGGCCAGGGTTGTCGGGAAGGGGCCCTGTCCTCATCAACATAGGGACAGGGTGCTCTGAGGTGGGGGGGCCGCAGTGCGCCCCCCTGCCCCAGAGCACCCAACCCCCCCCATGTTGAGGGCATGCAGCCTGGTACGGCTCAGGAGGGGGGGGGGCGCTCGCTCGTCCCCACTCCCTTCCTGGCCGGCCGCGTAGCGTGCTTTGGATACGGGTCTGGTATGGATTGTAGGGGGACTCCCTACGCCGTTTTTTTCGGCGTAAGGGGGGCTCTCCTTACAACCCATAACAGACCTAAGGGCCCGGTATGCTCCTGAGGGGGGAACCCATGCCGGATTTTTATTTAAAATCCGGCGGGGACTTCCCCCTCAGGATTCATAACAAACGCCGCACACGTGTAGAATTGGCGGGAATCCAAGTCGGATCTCCCGTCGCTTCTATGACGCGCTTGCTGGGATGTGCTGTCGGCGAGATCTCGGCACCACGTCGCCGAGAATCAGCGCGATGCTGTCGTGCTAAAAACACAATATCACAAACACCTACTGTATGTAAAATCTTAGGTAAAGGGTCACTTTAGAAGTAAAACTGCCCGCTGCTCTAACCACCAAACTGTCAACATATCAAACTGGCTTAAAATGATCAATTAAAAACTTTTACATTTGTAGCGCTACCCCCGCAGGAGCCGCTGATTTGTTATTGGGATTGGCATATTGAGTTACCTTAGTGTGGCGTATGGGTGCAGTTGGAGAACAAAGCAGTGAGCGAAGGTCCAGACAGTGAATAAAGGTTTTCCAATGCTTTATTTCCTGGCCAAACACGGCCAACATCAACATCAAATGGGAAGAGCAGGTTGATGAAAAAAAGGGAGAACCTTGCAGTGTCAGGCCCGGATATTAATTGAGCAGTCTTTGCTCAATGGAGTACCAAATTATTATTCGTCGCTACTCTAGTTGGAGTGGGTAAAGTGCCCCCGGACAGACCCCTCTCACAAGCCTGGCAGCCGAAGTGTCACTTAGGATTTGCTGGGAGGAACAGATCTCTCTCACAGACCTGGCTCTAGGGCCTCTGCCACAGGCCAATTACTTTAGGTGAGCTAGATGGATGAATGGAGCGAATCCTCCCAGTAGGTTTTAGCATAGGTCACCAGATGACAGCAAAACGTACCTGTCAACATTACGGTCACCAGATCCCCGATTGGTTCGTTCAAGCCCTGTTGGACAACCTGCCTCCGGGTTCCCCTCAAGCCGACCCCCCAATCGAATGGCCCCCATCCTGGGATCCTTTCAATAGAACTGGGGACCCAGTAAGTCACTGGAGTCCCTTTTTACCTCCGGATGAGGGTTTGTGTAGACTGCAATTCTGGCCTGGTGAGCCGCGCTGGCGGGGTCCATGGATGCGCGCACCCTGAAGGTGGATGCCGCACCTGGAACCGGGAAACTTGCCTAGCCCATGACACTTGTCACAGATATACCCTCCCCCAGCATGCCCCGCGAGGGAGAAGCTCCTATAATTGGCTGCTGGGGAAAGTTGCTCTGCCAGAACCCCTCTGGTGCCAACTGCTGGCCAGGGATGGTATTGCATCCCTGGAGCACAGACTGACCCAGTAGATGTTTCTGGAGTGACAGGAGTCCCAATTTTAGCAAATTGTGAATGGGAGCAAAGTAACTCTCCCATTCCCCACTACCTTTAGCGTAGTGCCCATACTGAAAGTAAGGGGGTGCTACACATTCAAAGCTCATGTTACAAAAGTTTCTATTGTAGCTGAATAATCTTAGAAAGTTTTATTACCACTTTATGAAGTTACCAGTTGTGGGGGGAGGGGGGACTAAGAACCACGACCTGACGCATTTTTTATGTTTATTTTTAAAGCTGAATTCCAGACAAGATCAGATCAACATTAGGGACAAATGCGGAGGAAAGAGAAACATTTTTTCTAAATCAGGGACAGTCCCTTGAAATCAGGGACAGTTGGGAGCTATGCTTTAAGTATTAATAATTTTCCTACACAGTAGAACCTTGGATTGCAAGCATAATTAATTCTGGGAACATGCTTGTAATCCAAAGCACTTGTATAGCAAGCAAATTTCCCCATAACAAATAATGGAATTTCAGATGATTCATTCCACAACTATTTATTTATAAGTCCTTCAGTTTATAGTCCATATAAAAAGATTATAGCAAAGTGATAGGTTGTGTAACCATAAGATGTCCATCCACAAATGGCCTCCATAAGGGGATTAGAAGCAAAATCCATCAAGGAGCTACAGAGTATAAAAGAGAAATGAAGCACCTCTAAGGCCCCGTACACACGAGAGGATCCATCCGCTGAAAAATCTCAGCGGATCGGTTTCAGCGGATAGATTCCCTGGTGTGTACATTCCAGCGGATATTTATCCGCGGATATTTCCGAATTCCAGCAGATAAAAATTTGTAGACATGCTTACAAATCTATCCGCTGGAATCGGCACCAGCGGATCGATCCGGTGGTCTGTACAGACTCACCGGATCGATCCGTCCGAACCCATCCCTCGCATTCGTCGTAATGATTCGACGCATGCGTGGATATCCTTATATGACAGCGTCGCGCACGTCGCCGCGTCATCATCATGGCGCGACACGTCACCGCGATGGGAATTCGGCACGGATTTCGATCCGATGGTGTGTACACTCCATCGGATTAAAATCCGCAGAGGATTTATCCGCGGATACGGTCCGGCGGACCGTATCCGCGGATCAATCCTATCGTGTGTACCAGGCCTGAGTGTAGCAATATGGTTACATTTAAAGAAGGCACAACATTTAGAAACATTTAGTAACTTACATGGTTGATGATGAAAACTGGCACATCTAAGTATGCAGGCATCCGGGGTAACACTTTCCACACAAACCGACCTCTTCACTGCCGGCTCTCACCACTGGCAATCTGCAATCGTGACCGGGAAAACTACCCTGCAGTAGAGCGATCTGGAAGCTAGGCTTGAAGAGCTTGTGAAGCGCAGCGTGGAAGGGACAACGTACATGGCAGTGCGAAGGACAGTCTATGTGGACAGCTTTACCCGGATGCCCCCTTAGATGTCCCATACTTAGATGTACCTGTTGTAATCATCAACCATGTAAGTTGCTAAATGTTGTATCTTCATTAAATGTAACCATATTGCTACACTAAGGCCTCGTACACACGATCAGTCCATCTCATGAGAACGGTCCAAAGGACCGTTCTCATCGGTTAACCGATGAAGCTGACTGATGGTCCGTCGCGCCTACACACCATCGGTTAATTAACCGATCGTGTCACAATGCGGTGACGAAAAACACGACATGCTAAAAAAAAACGAAGTTCAATGCTTCCAAGCATGCGTCGACTTGATTCTGAGCATGCGCGGGTTTTTAACCAATGCTTTTGCATACTAACGATCGGTTTTGACCTATCGGTTAGGCGTCCATCGGTTAAATTTTAAAGCAAAGTTCCTATTTTTTTGACCGAGGGTTAACTAACCGATGGGGCCCACACACGATCGGTTTGGACCGATGAAAGCGGTCCATCAGACCATTCTCATCGGATGGACCGATCATGTGTACGTGGCCTTAGAGGCTCCCCTCTTCTCTTTTATACTCAGTTGTGACCTAATGCTACTTGTATATCAAGACATCGTATGTATATAAAGTCAAACCAAGGTTTTACTGTACCTAACGTGTCTCATTGTAACTTACTAGGTATGAATGTTGGACAATGAACTGAATATGTTTCAGTAAAATGGGGAAACAAGTATAGAGCTAGTTTTACTTTTCTTTTTAGTTTGCATGGTAGTTTGATTGTGGCTTACGAGAAAAAAGGAAGCGGTCACTAATTATATCCTGGAACTTTTGTAATGTTACAGGACGTAGTGCACACTCAAAGGAAATTGTTAGGTAGGAACATTTACAAGACCCGTCTTATTTCTAAGCTACATCTTATTAAACAGGAATTGCAAATTATATCTGATCATTTCCAAAATGACATCATAGCTGTCCTGTTACACTGAAACATTGCTGCTTGTAACTTACAGATTTTGATGATGTAATGCTTTTTTTACACCGGTCCGCTTTTATGAGCAGTGCAACTAACCTAGCATCACCAAAGATGGAGGGAAGTGTAGTGAATGAGCAACATGAAGTAGTGAATCATAATGAGAACACTATGCCAAATTAGTCACATAGATTTACAGTACAGCATGATCAAACCTACGTCCACATAAAGAAGAACACACATCTAACTGATAATGTATATATAGGCTTAAGTAAAAGAGCAGTTAAACTCACTTTACAATATTATGTCGCCTGACATTGGCTCTAACAGTACTGATATTATAGAAATGTGAAGCTCTTAAAGCGGGGGTTCACCCTAAAAAAAAAAAAAAAATTCTAACATGCCATCTAGCATACTAGCGCGAGCTACAGTATGCCTTTATTTTATTTTTTTGCGCCGTACTCACTGTTTAATCCCGTAGTTAAGTTTCAGTCTAGTAGGCGTTCCTATGCAGAGGGGAACATGATTGACGGCCGGCTATGGCACGTCACGCTTCACGGAAATAGTCGAAATAGGACTTGGCTCTTCACGGCGCCTGCGCAGTCAGCTCCTAGTCTGTGAGCAGGTTCCGTAAAGCGCCGTGAAGAGCCGAGTCCTACTCAGGAAGCGTGACGCGCCATAGCTGGCCGTCAATCATTGTCCCCTCTGCATAGGAACGCCCATTCCCCGGGGGGAGTCTGAAACTTATCTCCGGGATTAAACTGTGAGTACGGCGCAAAAAAATAAAATAAAGGCATACTGTAGCTCACACTACTATGCTGTATTTCATGGTAGAAACTTGCATTTTAGGGTGAACCACCGCTTTAACTCTCAAACACCCTTCTTAAAGGGTTACTAAACCCTTGTTTTTTTTTTTAAATAACAAACATGTCATACTTACCTCCACTATGCAGTTGGTTTTGCACAGAGAGTGGCCCCGATCCTCCTTCTGGGGTCCTTTAACGGTGCTGGAGGCTCCTCCTCTTCTCGAGTGCCCCGTCAGAGAAGCACTCTCCTTCGGGACACGGGTGTGGGCATGCTCCCGTGTCCTGCTTCTGCATCTATTGACACAGAACGCAGGACTCGGCTTTGCCCCCCTCACGCCGGCATCATTGGATTAGATTGACAGCAGTGGGAGCCAATGGCTGTGCTGTTATCAATCTATCCAATCAGGTCAAGAGACACCAGCGATAGCTGATGTGCTCTTCCCTGGGGTGAGAAAGACAGGGCTCAGGTAAGTAAAACATGGGGTCTGGGGGGCTGCAGCATGAGAGAAGGTTTTTCACCTTAATGCATGAAAAAACACGAGGGTTTACTACCCCTTTAAAGTGTAAGATCACCTTTACAGAAAATCTCACCCACCTGGGCCCGCTGTACCAGATTGCTGTAAAACACCGAAAAGCTGCTTCACCGGCCTGGGGAAACCTTAATCTTGTCTCCTTATTGCTTAGCCAGTACGGATTTCAGGGAATCTAATTGGTCTGCACTGTCACATGGACGGCACTTACCAATCAGAAGCCATCTAGCCCGAACTGTCAGTATTCTGAGGAGAGGGGAGAAAGCTGCTGGGATTTCAAGTCCCAGACCGGTGAAGTGACTTTTGGGTGTCTAACAGCAGGGGATCACGGCAATCTGGTACAGCGGAACCGAAGGGGCTAGGCAAGGAGTCCAGTGTTAGGTCACCTTAAAGAATCTTTGTAAAGGTGAACTTACACTTTAAAGTGATTGTAAAGCTTCTGATTTTTTTCCCCCCTAAAATAACAATTGCACAGAGCAGTCTTTTTCCTCTTCTTCAGGTGCCCTCTATTGGCAATCTTGGCTCTTCCTCTCCTCCGGCTTGTTATGGTGGCACTCATGCAGGCTCAATCCCAAGCAAGGCTGTGTGCGTCTATTGGCACACATAGTGCTGCGTGACCTCACCTATGCTGCCTCCCCATCGGAGTTGATTGGCAGCAGCAGGATCCCTGTGAGAAGAAAGAGGGCAGTGCTGCCCTCTTGGACACAGTGCTGGATTGAGATAGGACTCAATGGTAGTTGATCACAGAAGGGTTTTTAACTTAATACCTTAATGCAGAGAATGCGTTAAGGTAAAAAAAAAAAAAAAACCTTATGCCTTTACAACCACTTTAAAGTATATCTACACCCAAGAGCAAAAACATTTATATAGCAGCTTGCACAGTCCTTACATGAGGTGGCTGCATTAGATTGCCTTTTTTTCATTTTTTTTCTTTTATCTTTCCCTAGTTATATGGCCTTTCCAGGGGTGACAATTCTCACTTACTGTACTGTACCTATAGGTAAGCAGAGTTGTCATCCTGGGAAATGTGTTATGACTACAGAACACCTCCTTTTATCCCCCTAAGGCTTCATGTACACAGGATATTTTTACAAGCTCTCCTGAATGATTTAACTTGACAGATAGTAACCCACATTTAAAACGTCCGCTTTGCCACATTTACATGCCGCGTTTTGCCGCATTTGCGTTTAGAAGCGTTTATAAAAAAAATAGTCAAAATGAAAAACGCTTTTAAACGAAACACAGCTAAATCGTTTAGAAGCATTTGGCTTTCGAAATGCCTCTAAACTTAGGGCTAGATTCACAGAAGAAGTACGCCGGAGTATCTGCTGATACTCCGGCGTACTTTCAAATTTGCTGCGTCGTATCTTTAGTTTGAATCCCCAAACCAAGATACGACGGCTTTAGGCTTCGATCCGACAGGCGTACGGCTTTGTACGCCTTCGGATCGTAGGTGTAATACTTTGGCGCCCGCTGGGTGGAGTTTGCGTCGTTTTCCGCGTCGGGTATGCTAATTAGCTTTTTCCGGCGATTCACGAAGGTACGCGCGGCCGTCGCATTCTCTTACGTCGTCGATAGTCGGCTTTTCCCGGCGTATAATTAAAGCTGCTATTTTGTGGTGTATAGATAGACCTGCCATGTTAAAGTATGGCCATCGTTCCCGCGTCGAATTTTGAATTATTATTTTTTTTGCGTAAGTCGTCCGTGAATAGGAAAGGACGTAACTCACATCGACGTTCAAAAAATCACGCCGGTGCGACGTAATTTCACGCAAAGCACGGCGGGAAATTTCAAAACGGAGCATGCGCAGTACGTTCGGCGCGGGAACGCGCCTAATTTAAATGGTCCACGCCCCCTACCTGGATCATTTGAATTAGGCGGGATTGCGCCGGACGGATTTACGCTACTCCGCCGCAACCTTACAGGCAAGTGCTTTGTGAATCAAGCACTTGCCCGTAAAACTTGCGGCAGTGTAACGTAAATGCGATATGTTACGCCGCCGCTTTTCTACCTGAATCTGGCCCTTAGCTTCTGAACCGATTTTTTTTGCGTTTCAAAAAAACTCTAAACTCAACTGCCTAGAAACGACTGTAAACGACCCTGTGTACATGTACTGATAAGATCACATAGAGGAGAGTTCAGGAGCAGTTTAAAAAAATGCTCAACTGCTTCCAAACGTCCGCTTAGCAGCAGCAGTGTACATTAGGCCTAACATGGAAGAGGTGTTCTGCAGTTTACATGGGTAGTTAACCTGGGTAGGGCTGATAAGGAGGTTTAAGATGATACTGCAGAGTGCCTGCAAGATCAACAGATATTTGCACAAATTAAACAGATGAAATAAAATGCTTTTCAAATGTGTATTTTTACCAAAATGTAGCAAATTAGAGAAATGAATTGAAAGGGTTTCCATATTCCATACTTGATCCAGCGATCTTATCTGTGTGGCCCTGTGAGGCACAGCACAACCTTTCCAGACATCATGGCCCTCTTTATTCATATGGGTAAGCCATGGTCTGCTGAACTGCTGGAGGCCACCATAAGTACAACATATTTCTAGGAATGAATGAAGCTATGGTGTGTATGTGTGTTAATTGGAAGAACTGGTGGGGACATTTTTGTTAAAAAGGCTGTACAACACTGGGATGGACCACATGATAAAGAACGTTGGATTGAAAAGAAAGGTAAGTATTTAAACAGGTGGGCTGCACTCTAGGGGGTGGTAAGAATTGATTAAAGGACAGTGGAGAGAGAGGGAGATTTCTATTTCTATTACTTTTCTGTTCTATTGTTGCAAAAGTGTTTCTCAATAAAGTTCAAGCTACATATGTATATGATAGATTTGCAGCTTCTACACCTATTAGGCTTCATTTCCATGGACGTTTTTGGACGTTTTTACAGCCACTTTTCTGAGCTTTTTTTTCAGCTTAAAAACGGCTCTCAGCCTAGGTTCACACTGCTGCGAATTCAAAATCGCGGTAAAATGCGCGATTTTACCGCGATTTCGCGGCCGCGATTTTGCCGCGATTTGCCGCGATTGCGGCCGCAATTTTATGTAAATAAAAAATCGCAAAAAGTAGTACAGGAACCACTTTTTGAAATCGCAGATGCGGCGTCGCACTGATTAGGACAGTGCCATTGCCGACAATTGCCGCCGATTTGAGATGCGATTTGACATGTGAAATCGCATCTCAAATCGTTCCAAATCGTACCCAGTGTGAACCAGGGCTCCATGTTAGTCTATGGCCTCATGCCCACCATGACGTTTTTGAGCTGTAGATGGCTGAGCTGTTTTTAAGCTGAAAAAAAAAAAACAGGACCTGAAGCTCCAGCCTTAATGCTGTAAAAACGCCAGACGTTAAAAAACGCTCAAAGACTCTCAAAAACGTTAAAAAATGCGCAAAAACGCTAAAACCCGCTACCGCTGAGTTTTTGAGCTCCAGCTCAAAAAAATAAATAAGTAAATAAATAAATAAACATGGACAGGCGTTTTTAAGCTGTAAAAAAGGCTAACAAAAGTGGCTGTAAAAACGTCCATGGAAATGAAGCCTAAAAGCTAAAGGAACACTTGAAATGCCCTACTGTTTAAAGTATTACTTAACCCAGGAGCCTGCATCCACTATATCTGGTCTCCACAGTACACAGAACATGGAAATGTAATTAGTTTAGTAAATATAAACTGCTAAATACCTTTTCTCATCAGCAGTTAGAGCAGTCTTGTGACTTCTATCATTGTCCAGCCAAGCACTGGTTAAAGCTTGTAGGAGGACAGTGCTGATCGGCCCTGTGCTGATCACATGCACTCTCACAAGGAAAAAGAAACTTCTCTAGCAATACACACCAAACTGAGCATGTGCAGCCCGACTCCATAGACTCTGTGTTATCAGGAAATTATCAGGGGACAGTGGAAGGAAGGCAGGATCTGTACATACAGGATCAAACTGACTTTTTACACAATGCATAGGATTAACCCATTAGGTTCCACAGACTGATTTTACTGTTGTGGGTTTAGTAACACTTTAAATAACAACCTAACCTTATTTCACAATGTATCAAAAAATTAAGCAGATAACTTCTGGGGGAACTAAAGAATGCAAACCTAGCATGGATCTTGGACTGTTAAGGGACATGGGAATCAAAATGATTATAGTTATAGACAGTGCTATAATATACTGCAGTTTAGATACAAACAGTACTTAGCAAAGTTTTAATGTAGAATACATTGCTTCTTCCATGAAGAGAACAATTGGAAATGACTATGGTGTTATAATATGCTGCATTGTAGATACAGACATTACTTAGCTCTTATGTAGAAATCATTGCTTATTCTAGGGAGAACAGAAATGATCACAAATGACTATCGTGTTACGTTATGCTGTCAGTTTAGACAGAAGTTGTTCTTAGTGGAGATCTCTTCAATCATTATTTCCTTTTCCTGAGCATAACAGAAGCAAAATTTTCACCTAACGTGTTCCCAGACAAATTAAGGTCAGCCAGAAAAAGTTGTGTGTTCAGGTACTGAATGACCTCAGTGTACTCAATATATAATTTGAATAATGATGAATATTATAATGAATAATAGCTATGTCAATGTATGGCTAGTCTAATTAAGATAATTATTTAATCACTTGCCGACCGCTGTCAGTAAATATACGTCGGCAGAATGGCTTCTGTGCGCAAAGCAACGTACAGGTATGCCCACCGCAAGCTCCGTGACCGTGCGCGTGGGACCCGCAGACTCAATGTCCGCTGTGTCCTGCGATCGTGTCACGGAGCGGCGGAACAGGAGGATGAAATGGTAAAAAAGGCATCTCCCAGTTCTTTCTAGTGACAGGACACTGATCGTCTGATCCCTGTCATCAGGAGCAACGATCAGTGTCATGCCACAGGTAGCCCAGCTCCCTCACAGTTTGAATCACTCCCTAGGACACACTTAACTCCTTCTTTGCCCCCTAATGGTTAACCCCTTCCCTGCCAGTGTCATTAAAACAGTAATCAGTGCATTTTTATAGCACTGATTGCTGTATAAATGACAATGGTCGCAAAATAGCGTCAAAAGTGTCCGATGTGTCCGCCGCAGTATTGCAGTCATGATAAAAATCGCAGATCGCCGCCATTACCAGTAAAACAAATTATTAATAAAAAAAATGCCATAAACCATCCCCTTTTTTGTAGACGCTATAACCTTTGCGCAAACCAATCGATATAGGCTTATTGCGTTTTTTTACCAAAAATATGTAGAAGAATACAAATCGACCTCAACTGAGGAAAAAATATGTTTTTTATATATTTTTGGGGGATATTAATTATAGCAAAAAAAATTTCGCTTTTTTTGTATATAGTGCAAAAAATAAAAAACACATCGGTGATCAAATACCACCAAAAGAAAGCTCTATTTGTGGGGGAAAAAAAGGATGTCAATTTTGTTTGGGAGCCACTTCGCACCACCGTGCAATTGTCAGTTAAAGCGACACAGTGCCGAATCGCAAAAAGTGGTCCAGTCATTTGGCAGCCAAATCCTCCAGGGCTGAAGTGGTTAACCTGATAGATGATGCTAATGATTGATTTCTATACGTCTTCCGCCACAAAATAAGAAGTGCATGCAGGAACTATAACAATGATACAAAAGCATAGCTCCAACTGTCCCTGATTTTGAGACACTGTCCCTGATTTGGAACAAAGTCCCTCTGTCCTCCTCATTTGCTCCTCATTTTTGTCTGATCTATATAGTTGTATATAAAATGCACTTTTTATCTTTCAAAAAGTATTTCCCAGTTCTAAACCTCTCGTCCAATTTTGAAATTGCTTTCAAAAGCCAGTATAAAGGGATAGTAGTGGTAAAAATGGTTTAACCATTTTTTGTATTTTTTGCTAATAGGTGTCCCCTGTTCCCATCTCAAAAAGTTGGGAGGTATGAAAAAGATCACACCAATATGTCAAATATGAATCTCTAAAATGATAGGACATACCCTACCCAGCAAATTAAATGTAAGTTTATTAAACAATGAAAGTATGCAAATAAGGCACATGAGACTTTTTGAGGGGAACCCCACGCCATTTTTTTTTTACATTTTGGCCTGCAGGGGTATGGAATTTGGGGAGACCCCGCCCACGCAAATGTTTTTTTCAATTTTGGTTCTGGGTTCCCCTTAATATTCATACCAGACCCAAAGGGCCTGGTAATGGACTGGGGGGGGACCCATGCCGTTTTTTTTTTAAATGACTTTTATCTGTATTGCCGGGACCCAACAATTCATTATAGCTGCGAGTAGTTTTAAATTACTTTTTTTTTTCCTTTTTACTTTTTGTGCAGGTACTGTTCTAAAAACGGAAACATGTGCCACTTTACAGGCATACTATAGATACTCCCCAGGTACGAAATTTAAAGGAAATATTGACTTTTATTGTTTCACTTAAGCATAATTAAAATCACTGCTCCCGAAAAAACTGTAGTTTTTAAACTTTTTTTTTGCATTTATACATGTCCCCTGGGGCAGGACCTGGGTCCCCAAACACTTTTTATGACAATACCATGCATATAAGCCCTTAAAGTTAGCACTTTTGATTTTTACAATAGACTTTTAAAGGCTGTTCCATGACTTTTGAATTTGCCACAAACACCCCAAATTGTTCACTATTCGAGACTGAGGTGTCCGATGTTCGAGTCAAACTTATGTTCGACTCGAACATCATGCTCATCACTTCAAAATGAAGGAAAAACGTTCTGGACAGCCGCACTCCAAAAATAAATAGCTTTTATTGTAAAATCAAAAAAACACACAAAAAGCATGCCACAGCAGACAGGGTAAAAAACTGACGCGTTTCACGCCAAACTTTAGTGCTTATTCATAGCTTGATCATCCCTAATGGGAACCCATAAACAGATTAAAATGAATACTAAAGTACAGAATTATTTATGCATATTGGGAACATTTTCAAGCATCTGATATTATATATGGGTACATAAAATGACAGTAATTAAAAACTACTGGTCTACTGCATATGGAATATATAGCATATCAGTGTTTTTCAAGCCCTTCTACAATTGTGGATGTTGAGGACATCCTCTAAAAAAAGGGTCTGATTGCTGTCAAAAGTATTCTGTGCCAAAAATGTGGTATGGACACTAATAAAACATTAATTATTTAAGTATTTCAGTGTTCAGGGCATCCAGATGTCCAAGAATATATCTATAAAGACAAGTAAGAGCAGAAAATAACAACTGTTGAATTCCATAGTAACAGACTTATCAATGTCTGCTCTATTTTTAAAGACCCCGTTTGTCACGCAAAATATATCTTCAAAGATCGTAGAGAATGCATGTGGACCACGCGACTCTACACTTTAGTTTAGAATCCAGAGAAAGGGAGGGGAATGTGATAAGTAAAAAGTTGTTTATGTATAGAGTCTTCTGTTGGTCAAGGCAGCCTGACGCCATGCAAATCTTGTAGCATTTATGCAGCTTTAACATACACAGCAGAACAGGATATATATATAAGCTGGTGGCTTTGTACAAGAATATATAATGAACTTCTTACTGAACAGCGCTTGTGTTAGCAGTCACTGTGAAAGTCAGTTGTGTCTCCATTTCTTAGTGGCAGCCCATAAAGTGATTTTCATAAGTGTTCATCCACCTTGGACTTCTCCACATTTTGTGGTAAAAGCTTAGTTCTAAAATTGATTGAATTGGGATTTCTATGTCTACACAAAATAGTTCAAAATAATTACATAGGTAGTCGTCTTATTTTGCTGTAAAGTGAAACAAAAGGCTCCCAATTTTTACCCTTAGATTAAAAAAAAAGGTTTATACTTTCCTGTGATCCAGGATCAGCCGACAGCAGGCTAAAGTCTGGCATGAGCTGAAGTCAGAATTGGTCAAGACTCTCTAGAGATCCTGACAGTGATGTTGGGATTCACCAAGATGCCTGACCAGCAGCTGTAGTCACCCTTTCAGCGCACCACTGAGCGGTGCTCCAGTAAACGCTGGAGGGTCAGAGCAGCTCTGTTCTCACAACGGACCCAAGAACTGAGCGATCAGTGTTTTTTTTATTGCTCAGTTCACGGTTTAGAGCCAGTGGGGGATAGCTGCAGCATAGTACCAATGTTACCTAGGTGCCTATGTATGCTTGTTTTTTTTTTGTTTTCGCGCACTTCACTTTTAGTGTTTGTAACCCTAAAAAAAAAGACATCCTGTTCCCTTATAGCAGATAAACAGCACAGTGTTGTGCTGTCTAATCTTCCCCTCTTTAAACTGTAAAAAAACCTGTCTGATCCTGCCACTTCCTGTGTCCCCCTCTGTGAGCTGACCACGATAATCATTGCTGCTGAGCCATGACTACTGTGGTCAGCTTATGTGCCTCTGTCATCCGCTCTCTCCTCTGTCCTCCTCACCCCTTCCCTCCCTGCTCCCGTGTCTGTGTCTACGCCCCCCTCATGTCGCTATTTATATTAAAAAAAAAATATATATATATCCTGGCAGCCCCTCTCCTTTATCTGGCAATACCTCACTCTGCAAGTGTTTGTTTAAAAAGATGCCTCTAAAGACCATTTTCCAGTTATCTTCAGGCCGGGCACATGACTCCCGGATGCTCTGCTACTACGATCCAAGTCTACAGTGGAAGGTGGCGAGTGGCCACCATGGCGGTCACATGACTCCTGGCCGACATCAGAGGGAGATCTCGGCTCCTCCTGCTGTAGCCTTGGATTGTAGTATCAGAGCGTCCGGGAGTCACGTGAAGATAACTGGAAAAGGGTATTTAGAGGCATCTTTGTAAACAAACACTTGAAGAGTGCGTTAATGCCAGATAAAGGAGAGGGGCTGCCAGGGAAAGACATTTTTAGGATTGCTAACACTTTACTTAAATTATAACAATACTTTTATATACAGAAAAGACTTGGGCATATTACCCAACCCCTTTACTGTATATGAAGGTTCTTAGGATATATTGTTGAAATTTGATCATAAGTGGTCCTCAGCATGGCTTCCTGTGACTTAGTTCATTATGATAGAGTAATAAATAAAGCTGTATAATGTTATAACTATATTATCCTTTTTTTTTTAAACTATACCCTACAAACAAATAACTATAGCTCTTTATTTTTTCATTCTTTACATAGATTTTTTTAAATGCACATAGCATAAGTACCTACATTTGTCTTGATATCAGCCTCTTGCATCAGTACCCAGATTGGGAGAACGCGGGTCAAAGCAGCTGCATTGCGTCTAAATGTGCTGTGTAAGATTTTTCTGTAAAGGTGAACTTACCCTTTAAATAAAGAATTAGAAAAATAGTGCAAATAGCATCACGCTTCCCCTTTAAATATCTTGACACTAAAATAGAATAAACAAAGCAATAAACCAATTCCATAGTGTGTAAATTATTAAAAACTGAAATACACAAATGTCAAAGGAAAAGTCCAGCAAAATCTAAAAATGAGGTCTGTGAAGAGTATAAACAATCATAAATAATTCAGTGATGTGTACTGCTTCGTTTATTGCATTGTGTTGTCAAGTTTTTTTAAAGGGGAAGTGTAACACTATTTGCACTTTAATTAATCTGCTGCTGCTCTTTTAAATTCCGATGCGGCAAGCTAGGAGTGGATAGAGAAAGCCGCATAACTTCTACAGTCGATATAGCAGTAACAAAGAAAGTGGTGTCATCCCTCTGGCTGTTCTGAGTAAAAGGGATATGAAAAACCTCAGAACTGGATGGACAGAAATACAAATCCTTTGGCAGCTTTGTTATGTATTTCATCTGAGTTTACCTGGAGTCAGCTTGAAGAAAGATTTTGCTCAAAGACAGTAGGATTTTTTTATACAAAAAAAAAAAATGTTTGCTTGCAAAATGTACATGTGACAGTGTCAGATATTAATAAAAATGGTACTTCCAAAAACAGAATGTACATTGTGACACTCATAGGTGTGCGCAGCCTATTGCATTAGGGTATGCACAACAAAGCTTAAAAACGCTTGAACGTGTGTGTGTGTATGTATATCTATCTATCTATCTATCTATCTATCTATCTATCTATCTATCTATCTATCTATCTATATCATATGCATGCATACATACAGTCTTCCATGTGACACTCTGTTCCGCCAGCACACGATCCCCCTACCTGCATATTCAAAGTGAGAGCGAGATGCTTCCACACGTTTCCTTTAAGCAGCTTCGATCAATGGGAGCTCACTCATCACCCCACTAGCACACAGAGCAATAATGCTAATGTGAACAGGGTGATTAGGGTGTGCCCATGCACACCTGGCACACCCCGTGCACACGCCTATGGTGATACTTGATTATTTAAAGGAATAGATTTGTGAAAAGATTGTACTGGTACGTCAAACGCTCCGACATTGGGAGCTCATGTTGCGTGACGTGTGTAAATCAATGTTTCCCTATGAGAGCCGTCTTAACTGGTCTGACACAAGTCTGTCCGACTTTGAAAATGCTCCCTGCACTACTTTGGTCCAACTTTGATCCTATGTCAACCCATTGAATATCATTGAAGTCTGGTCAAAGTCGGATCGCCGTCCTAATTGATCTGACCTTGGCACGCGACTTGTGCTCTGATGATCTTGAAGGGGAACACCATGCAAAAAAGGAAAAAATAAATAAACGGCAAGGATTTTAAGGGGAATCCCCCACACTGAAAAATCCATACCAGACCCCTACCTGAGCACAAAGCCCAGGAGGCCAGGAAAGGTGGTGGGGGTGAGCTAGCGCTCCCCTCCTGTACTATACCAAGCTGCATGCCTTCAACATGGGGCGGTGCTTTGGGGCAGGGGGGCCCTGCGCCCCTCACCCCAAAGCACCTTGTCCCCATGTTCATGAGGACAAAGGCCTCTTCCCAACATCCCTGGCCTTTGGTTATCGGGATCTGCGGGTAACAAAGGGCCTCAAGATCCCAGCCCCCACCCCATGTGAATGAGTATGGGGTACATCGTACCCCTACCCATTCACCTAAAACAAAGTGTCCAAAATAAAACACGGTACATTAAAGTATTTTATTAAGGCAGCTCTGGCGTCTTTGTTGACTCTCTCCAGCTCTTCTCCCTCTTCTGGTCGTCTTCTCCCTCTGCCGGTTCTCCTCCCTCTCTGGTTCTTCTCCTCTCTCCGCTGTCTTCTCCCTCTTCTACCGGGTCTCCTTTCTCTGCTGTCTTTTCACTCTTTTGCTGGGTCTTCTCACCCTTTTGCTGGGTCTTCTCCCTCTGTTCTTCTTCGGATGTTGACTCAACGCGATCTCCCGGTGTAATGCTGGGTCCGCCGTGTGCAATGACTTATATTGGCATGGGGCGGGGACACTCGCTGACATCATATGGAGGCCCCTCCCCTTGTGACATCAGCGCCCATTATGCCATGGACGATGACATCACAAGGGGAGGGGCCTCCGGATGATGCCAGCGGGCCCCACCCCATGCCAATATAAGTCATTGCACACGGCGGACCCAGCATTACATCGGGAGATCTCATTGAGTCAACATCGGAAGAAGAACAGAGGAAGAAGACCTGGTAAAAGGGTGAGAAGACAGCAGGGAAGACCCAGCACAAGACAGCGGACAGGGGGAGAGTATAACCGTAGAGGGAAGAAGACCAGGCAGAGGAGCTGCCTTAATAAAATACTTTAAAAACCTGTGTACTGTGTTTTATTTTGGACACTTTTTACGTGAATGGATAGGGGTACAATGTACCCCATACTCATTGACATAGGGTGGGGGGGATCAGGGGACCCCCTTATTAAAGGGTGCTTCCAGATTCCGATAAGCCCCATACCTGCAGACCCTGACAACCACCAAGAGGCCCTTGTTGGGAAGAGGCCCGTGTCCTCATTGACATGGGGGCAAGGTGCTTTGGGGTAGGGGTTGCAGGCTCAGATAAGGGTCTGGTGTGGATATTGGGGGGAACCCCATGCCATTTTTCGGCGTAGGGGTTCCCCTTAAAATCCATGCCAGACCGAAGGGCTTGTTATGGTCTTGGAGGAGAAACCCCACACTGTTTTATTTTAAAAATTTTGCATGAAGTTCCCCCTAAAGATTCATACCAGACACAGTGCCTGGTATTGTCGGGGGATCAAAGTCGGATCACCGTTCATTGAAGTCGGACTAATTTTGGACTTCAAGTCACAGGGCAAAGTCTGATCCACAGTGGTACGACTGTCATGTTTTACCTGTGTGAATCCAGCCTAAAGTAGTTGTATAGAGTGATTTTTCAGGTGATGTCCATTTAATAAAGCAGAAACTATTATTCAGACTTTAAGCCGTATTATACCCAAAACTAAAAATGTTATAGATTGCAGCTTACCAATCATTAGATGTGGTGGCTGTGTTAGTTATCTTTTTGTAGGCTTTTTTTCCTCTGTTTTCACTTGATAATTTGGCTAGTAAAGTCTTGTACACATGGGCCAAATGTCAGACGGCAACGGCCGGTTCAATAGAAACCAGCCGACGTTCGGCCGGTGTGTATGGCAGCCGGTCCGACAGAAGGTGGCCTTTCAGGTGGCTTCTGTCGAAGGGTCATAACCGAAAAAGTTCTGCCGACCGGTTCCTGATCAGCGCTTACCAGAGTGTCCTGTGGGGGGCCGTCCCCTTGTCACAACACAATAGCTCAGCAGGGAAGATTGTTGTACTAACATTGGATTGTTAGTACAGCAGCTCCAACCTGAGCTGTCAGTTTTTTTTCTTTCAACCCGCTTGGTTGAATGAAACAAACTAGTAGTGTGCACAAGGCTTAAAACACCTCCTGTATTAGAGTACTTTTGAAAAACAACAGACATACTGGCCAGATTTGGTAAAAATTAAAGAAAGCCTAAAAATAGAAAACTAATGCAGCTATCAAGAATTGGTTAGCTGCAATATAATAAATGTTTATATTTGGGTTTAATACCGCTTTAATTCTGCCCTAGGCATATTTAATTGATGATACCTATTTGTACAAGCTCCACCTGTAGTGTCATATAATTATTCCAGTGAAGGCTGTTGCTAGATTTCACTACTAGAGAAAATATACTGTCTGCTGTAGCTTCTTAACTTCACAGACCACCATAAAAGAGAAACAAGAGATTTTAATTTGAACTCTACCCAGAAGGCAAAGACAATTATATGCAAACTATTTCCATACCTTGTTCAAAAAAAGCATGTCCTTTATCTATGTGATGCAGCTTCTGTGTAGTACAACCAGTTGTTCCTGCTATCTCCCTATGAAGAACAACTCCTCTCTATAATGTAAAGAAAGAGAGCAGTGATGTTCTTACTTCTGTGGGTGGGTGCAATCTGCACTGCACCCATCGTGTCCATTGAGTGGCTACTGGTTATGTGGGCATTTACTAGAAAGCAAAAAACAGCCCTAACCACCTCCTGCATGCACAACCACAGTGTCACTGCATTCTCATTGATTAATGGGAATTGTTGATTTTGACCTGCAGCCCCTTTAGGGATCGTCCCCCTAGGCACAGGGCTGGATCTCAGCTTTAATGTTTGGTGAAACCTTAAAAGTCTTCAAACTTATATACATGTCCCCTGAACCCCAAATCCCTAAGGTTATCTTGCTGAATTTAGCCACAAAGATCCAAAGGTGGCCAAAAGTTATCACATTATGAGACTTGGTGCTGCTCTCCCTTGCCCTGCTGCCCTAGGCACTTGCCCACTCGTGCCATTATGGTAAATAAAGGTCTTTGCTAAAGCTCCACCTTAACCTGCTGCCCTAGGCACTTGCCCGCTCGTGCCATTATGGTAAATAAAGGTCTTTGCTAAAGCTCCACCTTACCCTGCTGCCCTAGGCACTTGCCCACTCGTGCCATTATGGTAAATAAAGGTCTTTGCTAAAGCTCCACCTTACCCTGCTGCCCTAGGCACTTGCCCACTCGTGCCATTATGGTAAATAAAGGTCTTTGCTAAAGCTCCACCTTACCCTGCTGCCCTAGGCACTTGCCCACTCGTGTCATTATGGTAAATAAAGGTCTTTGCTAAAGCTCCACCTTACCCTGCTGTCCTAGACACTGGCCCATTTGTGCCATTATGGTAAATACAGGCCTGTACTAAAACTCTCCCTTACCTGGCTGCCCTAGACACTGGCCCACTCGTGCCATTATGGTAAATACAGGCCTGCGCCAAGGTAGTGACCTAGAGCAAGGTCAAGCACACAAGGCACTCATAAAGTATAATTCAACAATGTGCTCTACGACCAATTTTTAATTATTCTATTAATAAAATATTTAAAATTATTTAAAACACAGTATGTTACATAGTCAAAACTGGGACTGGACAGTCTTTTTATTGGTTAAACCTGGGTTCGAAACTAGCATGAACTCAAATGTGACAGAAATCACAAAATTGTAAAGTCAAAAAACATCTAATAATAAAATAAAGTGACAGAAAAAGGATACTAACCAACATTGACATGCAAGATGATAATTTCATTTACTGTGGGAAAAATTTTAATTAAAAGTGGGAGGCCCTATATAGTCCTGCATCAGGAAGAAGAAAGGTTAAAATAAAATAAAAGTACCAATATAAATTACCAGTCTGAGTCCCAGGGGATACCCAGTAAAGTGGCAGATACAAATTTGGCATCAGTTCTTATTGTGAACAGCATACTTCCATTGTTTCACTATATTATGCTTGTCAGAAGCCTTCTTTTAAGGTATTTTTCTTTGAAGTACATATCTTCTTCGTGTTTATTATATAATATCGTTCTCTTCTTGTCAAATTTGTTTTACCAATCAATTGATGTGCTTTGGTGACCAGTCAATTTCTGTAACATCTATGAAATGAAAAGTTTTACCTTCTGCTAGTCATCTACATTACATGGAATTTCCATTGCCTATAAATGTGTAGGTAAGGTGACAGGTGCTTTAGAGTGGAATGGTCCATTAGAGTTTTGCTGTGGGGCTCTTCTAGGAATATGAAGCCCCTACACAAACTGTTCAGCCAATACGTACCCTGTCCACACAGATTTGGTCTTTCTTTGTAATTGAAGTTTAGCAGTTGTTGAAGCCCAGAAATAAGTAAGGTATTTCAGCACATATAATAAAGCATTCAGGTGTTAAATGTATTGAGTATTCAAACCTCTTGAGGAACATTAGCCATCTTTTGCATGCAATTAGCATGATTGGTAATAATATTAATAAAGTAATAGCCTAGTTACGGAATTCCAAATTCGACCAGTTCTACTCCAAGTACTGAGAAACTGTAATTTTATAAACATCTTAACATTAACTGAACATGAACTCCAGGGTAAGCAAATATTGTCTAAATACAAGAGGCATGTGTATTCTGACTTGAATTTCGGAAGACAGTTGGTGCACACTAAATTAATATATATTCTTTGTGGCTATTGAGGAAAATATTTAAATAAACATTTTAGCCCAGAGTTCATCTTCAATAATAAATTACAATATGTCGATGAGTATTTTAGGACCCTTTATCCTCTGTTCTTTACATGTACTAGAATCTAGATAAGGAGTCTTTAAAATACCCTGATGTAATGGGGGTCTATGATGTCAGGGGTGACAATGATGGTGACCCTGATGTAACAGGGTATTGAAACAGGGATCATGATGTAAAGGGGACTCATATGACGTCCTGTACTTCAGTGGGGGATATCTGAACGATGCCTACAGCTACAGGCATCATTCAGATATCCTTCTCTTCAGGCGGCGATTCTGCGCACCATAAGAATGATCATATCGGCAGTAGGAGGGGACATCCGCCCTCCCGCCTCCATCCGCCTCCATCCGGTGCTTCTCTGGGCTCTCCTGTGCCATTGTCACTGGTCATCTTTATGACCGTCAGAGGCCCAGGCGCCACGTTATGACGTCATACCCGGGTACCCGGAAGTAAACAAAGCCGCAATCGCTGAAAGCATGAGATCTATCTGTGAATTTTTTTTCTCAATCTCATGCTTTCCAGCCTGAAGGAGAGATGTGGGGTCTTATTGAAAATGTAAGTAAAATAAAAAATAAAAAATAAAATAATATATATATATTTTTTAAATGCCCCTGTCCCCAGTAGCTTGCGCTCAAAAGCGACCCCGCCCACATATGTAAACACCATTCAAACTACTAATGTGAGGTATCGCTGCGTGTGTTAGAGCGAGAGCAATAATTCTAGCACCTCCTCTAACTCTAAACTGATAACCTGTAAAAAAAATTAAAGCGTCGCCTATGGAGATTTTTAAGTACCGAAGTTTGGTGCTATTCCATGAGTGTGCCCAATTTTAAAGTGGGACAAGTTTGGTATCTATTTACTCGGTGTAACATCATCTTTCACATTATACTAAAAAATTGGGCTAACTTTACTGTTTTGTTATTTTGGAATTCATGAAACCGTTAAAAAAAAAAAAAGGCGTTTGAAAAATGATTGCGCAAATACCGTGCAAGATAAAAAGTTGCAATGACCGCCACTTTATTTCCTAGGGTGTCTTCTAAAAAAATATATATAATGTTTGGGGGGTTCTGAGTAATTTTCTAGCAAAACAAATACGATTTTTACATGAAGGAGAGAAGTGCCAGAATAGGCGCGGTATGGAAGTGGTTAAAGTGTATGTTACTGAAACATTTCATATTACTGATAATGTGTATGTTGTATCAAGTACGTGTGTTAAAAAGTATCCTGCTCTCTTTGTATTTCTTCCATTTTGTGAAATACTTGGTGTTCCTACCAGTCACCCTGCTTTCCTATTTAAGGCAGGTTTTACACTGATGCAAATTGGAAGAGGGTTCTCCACAATTCGCATATCAGGAGACTGTGACCGGCTCTCAATAGAGCCGGTTCACACAGCTCCAGGGCGGCCGCAAACTGCATTGGAAAAGGGTCCTGTGCGCTTTTGGCTCTGTTTCAGGTGCAAATTTGGCCCAAAATTCGGACCTGATTTGCACCTGAAACAGTGTACAGGACACAGCAAACCCCCTGCCGTGAGCCACAGCTAGGGTGAACCTAGCCTCAAACTGACCACGCTAGGCATAGAAGGACATCAATCCCAGCATGGTGAGTTTTCTGTCTGTGCTGGGAGAACAGCCTGCCTGTCCACCAATGGTTAGACCTGTGCCCCCCCCCCCCCTCACAGTACTGTTTCTCTGCCTCCTGCTGACACGCCCCCTGCAGTCTCCACCCCCAGTTCTGTAAACCCCTATGCAGTTGAAAATAGAGATTTTGTGATCATTTATTAAATACGAATAAAAAAAGTATTTATATATTTTTTATATATAAACAAACGCTTTGCCTTGCATTTCTATTTTAAAGTGAATGTTTTTTTTTTTTTTTTTTACAAGGAGAGTGTTCACGTATATTGTAAGAAAAACATTGAGGACAAAAAAAAAATAGTTTTGTAGGATTTTGGCAAAAAGAAACAAAATTACTTCTGTGCTCAAAAAAGTAACATGTTTCCTCACCCTGTCAGAGTCTGGATTATTGTTACAGTATAATAGCAAATTCGCTCCGGGTACAGACACATTTAATAATTATCTGCAGTATCCAGGCACAGAACGGTGTCAAAAGCACACAACTCTACCTCAGCTCTATGCAGCTTTCTGCAAAGGTGTCAGAATTAAATAATAGGCATAAAACTGCTGATTTTCCTCCTCTCATTACTTTGTCATTTCAATTTGTTGGCAATGGCAAGGGAATGCACAGGTTTTTTTTTTGCTTTTTTGTTTTTTAACTAAACATGTAATTTACATATTATGATGTGTTTATGTTTTAAAAAACTTGTTTGCATGTTGTGTTTTTATATATGTACACACAGGCAGTCGTAGTACATACACAGACTCTGCTTCCTGTTTTGCAGTGAAATTGTTCTTTAAAGGGGTTGTAAACCCTCATGTTTTTTTCACCTTAAAGCGGAGGTCCGGCAGTAAAAAATAAATAAATTAAAAGTCAGCAGCTACAAACACTGTAGCTGCTAACTTTTAATAAGCACACTTACCTGTCCAGGTTGCCCTGATGTCGGCCACCCGAGGCAGATCTGTCGCTCGGACCGGGTCCCGGGGGCCACCATCCTCACTTGCGCGAGTCGCGTGGCTATTTGTGAATGGGAACACTGTCCTGTGTGTCCCAGAATGCAGCGAACACAGAACCTCTCCGCGGAAGAGGAAGAAGCAGATTAGGACAATCTGCCTAGTAACAGCAATTTCTGGTAAGTATAAAAAATATAAAAATTATATTTTTTGAGCCTTTTTAGGTATTTTTTTTTTAGCGTGGACCTCCACTTGAATGCATCCTATGCATTAACCACTTGACAACCGCCCCATAGCCAAAGTACGGCTACAGGACGGTTGCTTAACTCTGGGAGGCCGTTAATTAACAGCCTTCCAGAATCGCCCCCTGGGGCACGCACACGGGACCCGGCGCATTACGTATCACGGTAAATCGCCGCTGATAGCGGCGGTTTACCATGTGATCGCTCCGTCCAATGGCGGAGTGATCACTTGTAAACAAACCGGCGTCATGTGATGACGCCGGTTCCTCCCTCCCCTCTCTGTACCGAACGGTACAGTGTGAGAGGAGAGGGGAGAGAGTGGAGGCAGCAGCAGTGCTGTGGGCTGGATCTGTGACAAATGCAGTCACAGATCCAGCCAGCCATCCATCCATCCCTGCTCAGCGATCCCTGCCCAATACTCACAATACCCTGCAATACTCTACCCCATACTGTGCAATCCCTGCAATACTCTGCAATCCCTGCAATACTCTGCAATACCCCACAATACTCTGCAATATTCTGCAATACCCTTCAATGCCCCGCAATACTCTGCAATACTCTGCAATACTCTGCAATACCCTGCAATACTCTGCAATACCCTGCAATACCCTGCAATACCCCACAATACCCTGCAATACCCTGCAATACCCCACAATACTCTGCAATACTCTGCAATACCCCGCAATACTCTGCAATACCCCACAATACTCTGCAATACCCTGCAATACGCCCTCCCCCTCCTGCTTCTACCAACTCAACACTACGATCAAAGCCAGGATTTTTTTTTTTTTTCAGGCTTCCCAGCCTAGAGGTGAGATGTGAGGTCTTATTGACCCCATATCTCACTGTAAAGAGGACCTGTCATGCCATATTCCTATTACAAGGGATGTTTACATTCCTTGTAATAGGAATAAAAGTGATCAAATTTTTTTATATTTTTTTGCGGAAAAACATGTCAAACTCAAATAAAGTAAAGTAAAGTGAACAATAAAATATATATATTTTTTAAAGCGCCCCTGTACCCGTGTGCTCGCATGCAGAAGCGAAGGCACACGTAAGTCCTGCCCACATATGAAAACGGTGTTCAAGTCACACTTGTGAGGTATCACTGCGAACGTTAGAGCGAGAGCAATAATTTTGGCCCTAGACCTCCTCTGTAACTAAAAACATATAACCAGTAAAAATATTTAAAGCTACACCTATGGGGATTTTTAATTAGCGAAGTTTGGCGCCATTCCACGAGCGTGTGCAATTTTGAAGGGTGACATGTTGGGTATCTATTTACTTGGCGTAACTTCATCTTTCACATTATGCAAAAACATTGGGCTAACTTTACTGATTTGTTTTTTTTTAAGCACAAAACGTTAGAAAAATTGCTGCGCAAATACAGTGCAAGATAAAAAGTTGCAATGACCGCAATTGTATTCTCTAAGGTCTTTGCTAAAAAATATATATATAATGTTTTGGGGTTTTATGTAATTTTCTAGCAAATAAATGATGATTTTTAAATGTAGGAGAGAAATGTCAGAATTGGCCTGGGTGCTCCAGAACGCCTAAAGGTGCTCCCTGCATGTTGGGCCTCTGTATGTGGCCACGCTGTGTAAAAGTCTCACACATGTGGTATCGCCATACTCGGGAGGAATAGCAGAATGTGTTTTGGGGTGTAATTTGTGATATGCATATGCTGTGTGTGAGAAAAAACCTGCTAATATGAAAATTTTGTGAGAAAAAAAATAAAAGAAAAAAAATCTTGATTTTGCAAAGAACTGTGGGAAAAAATTACAACTTCAAAGAACTCACAATGCCTCTTTCTAAATACCTTGGAATGTCTTCTTTCCAAAAAGGGGTCAATTGGGGGGTATTTGTACTTTTCTGGCATGTTAGGGTCTCAAGAAATGAGATAGGCTTAGGCGGCTATGGACGCCTAATAAATGACTCGGGATAGCACTTCATCCAGGGGGTTATCTAATGTGGGGAGGAGCCACTAGAGCTGCCGAGGGACCCCAGGACGGGTGGATCAGGGCCACTCGGTGCAAAACGAGCTGCACAGTGGAGGTAAGTATGACATGTTTGTTATTTATTTTTATTTTTTTTATTTGATCCTTTACAATCACTTTAATGCTCGCTCTGATGTAGTAGAGTTGATTTACTAAAAGAGGACAGAATGTTCACATAGCAACACTTGCTTTATTTCTTTGTATGTGACTTTCTCTACTATTCAAGTAAATAAAATCCATTGCGTTATTCAACTAATTGAAAACAATTAACTTACATAGTTGCATAGTTACATAGTTGGTAAGGTTAAAAAAAGACACAAGTCCATCAAGTCCAACCTATGTGTGTGACTTTATGTCAGTATTATATTGTATATCCCTGTATGTTGTGGTCGTTCAGGTGCCTATGTAATAATTTTTTTTAATTATCTATGCTCCCTGCTGAAACCACTTCTTGTGGAAGAGAATTCCACATGTTTACCGCGCTCACAGAAAGAAACCATCTATGCAGTTTAAGGTTAAACTGCTTCTCTTCTAATTTTAGTGAATGGTGGCGTGTCTTTTTAATCTTCCTTTTGCGGAAAAGTTGTATTCCTATTGTGGGGTCATAAGTATGGTATTTGTACAATAAAATCATATCTCCTCTCCAGAGAGAACAAGTTCAGTGCTCGTAACCTTTCCTCATAACTAATGTCCTCCAGTTCCTTTATTAGCTTTATATAGCTATATGGCTTATATTGTTTTGACATTTGTAAAGCACTCCAGACAGCGCTATATAAATCCTGGAGAATAATAATATAATAATACTAATAATAATATTTATTATTTTCCATATATTTATTATGTTCAGGACTTAAAAAACATTATTTAAATTTTTTTTTTTTTCAGGTGGGCAAATTGTTAATTATACATATTAGTGGCAGTTACGTAACTTTTGTGTTACAGCACCGGTGCCTTCTCTGTTTCCCACAGCCACAAATGATTGTATCTCCTATTTAAACTCACGAGACATGAGCTGTCACTGATTGAGTATGGAGTCCAATTGCTCCCCTAAGCTATCAAAGCAAAAATATATAATATATATATAAAGAAGGGGGGTAGCCATCCGCGGCCCTGGGGACCTCTGGGCCCTTTAATAAAAAAAAATAAAAAAATATATATATATATATATATATATGTATATATATATATATATATATATATATATATATATATATATATATATATATATATATATATATATATATATATATAAAGAAAATAAACATTTATAAAAAAAGGGGGTTGCCATCCAGGGCTCTGGGGACCTCTGGGCCCTTTAATAAAAACATAAAAAATAAATATATATAAACAAAAATAAAAAATAACATTTATAACAAATAAAAAAAGGGGATTTGCCACATGGGGCCCTGGGGACCTCCGGGCCCCCCGTACCCCTAAAAAAAAAATTGTCCCTTTAATAAAAAATAAAATAAAAATATATTAGAATTTTTTTTTTTTTTTTTATAAAAAAATAAATAAAAAAAGGGGGGTTTCCATCCGGGGCCCTGGGGGCCTTTGGGCCCCTGGGGACCTCCAGACCTCTAAAAAAAAAAATGGCCCATTAATAAAAAATAAAATAAAAATATATTTAAAAAAAATATATTATTTTTTTAATAAAAAATAAATAAAAAAAGGGGAGTTGCCATATGGGGCCCTATGGGCCTCCGGGCCCCTGGGGACCTCCGGACTCCTTTTTTTTCAAAGGGGGTTGCCATACGGGCCCCTTACAGGTGTACTACCTGTACCCCCCTGATGGCGGCCCTGTTCATTCATAACAGAGGAGGGGAAGGAACAGATGTTTCTCCTCCTCTGTGTGCTGCTACTTTAAGAGTGCCCGGGAATGGTGGTGGGAGGGGGTCCCCCCTCCAAGCCCTGTAAAAGTGATCAGGCGGCTGTACAAACACTTAGATCATTTGTACAGTAAAACCGATTGCCTGCTCTAAAAATGAAACCACCATGCAGCTATGATCCTGGTATAATTGTTTCCAGTCTAGGATGCTTATATACATTCTCTGGACAGGAAGCTGTTAGGCAAACACTTAATATTAAGTGACTAAAAATTAGCTATTACGTCCTTGTTAAATAGTAATCATTTCTGTAGTCTCTCAGGTTATTATTTTCCATTATAAAACAATGGATTGCATTAGTTAATAAAAGTTACATTGTTTTGTGGAAAATGAAATGCTGACCATACCCATGGCCTTTTTTTAAGCAACTTGAGACAGCTTTTAGGTTTAAAGCTAAAGTTTAGCCATTAATAAAGGCATTCGCTATAGCTTTAGTGAACTAAACTAGCTGTATTGAAGTATGTCCCATGTCTTGCAGGTAGCTGGATCCTGTAGAAATGTTCAATCCAAGGATGTGCCGTCTTCTTCCTGTCTCTGAACTTCCAGCACTGTGGAGGATAATAGTCATCTGGGTAGTTGCTGTGAAAAAGTTACCAACAAGGAACCCCCCCCCCACCCTTACCTCCTCCATTGAGAAATGTTATTTTGTTCCATTCACTGCTGGTAGAAAGATCTGTGAATGAGGGAGAGATTCCAGTGATGTATCAGAGTCCCCCTTTCACAGATCATGTTACGTGCAGTGAAAACATTGTTTTTGTCAATGGAGGAGAAGGAAGAAGATCTCATCTGAGATGTTTTCACAGCGGCTTCACAAAAGACCTGAAGCCTTTAACCTCCACAGCGCTGGAAGTACAGAGACAGGAAGAGGACGAGGCATCCCTGCAGTGAAGATTTCTACAGGATTCAGCTGCCTGCATGACCGGGGACATAGTTCCTTACATGTAAATTAGCTCAGTAAAGCTAAAGTGGATTTTTTTTCATAGAGAAACTTCAACTTTAATTGATCAACACAACCTACCACTATCCCGAACATACAGATTTAAATATATAAAATGTCACAGGTGTGTTGCATTAAAAAACATAACATTTTAATAGATTTTATTGTAACTAAAAATCAACTTTTTGATAAAAAAATCGCCATAGACCACAGTTTGCAGGAAGGAAATTGGCACGATTCCCTCATCAACACAGACAGTGCTGACAGGTGAGTCCCTCCTGTCGAGCAATTGTATTCTTCCGGCTAGGGGGCGGAGGTGGGGTAAAGTAACCGTTTCCACCAGTAGAAGACAAATGCTCGGCAGGAGGGGTTCCCCTGTCAGCACTGTCTGTGTTGAAGAGGGAACCATGCTAATTTCTTTCCTGCAAACTGGCCGAGAGTCAAACCTTCTATGGCTGACTTAAAAAGCAGGTGGAATCTTTCGAGAATATGCTTGTACGCACAGAATTAATCTCAGTTATTGCATTCTGTGATTTTTTTATTTTTATTAAAAACATTTAAAATATTAAAAATAGATTCACCTTTTTAGAAACAGTTTTAGCAAGTACCACTTAATTAGGGACACTTTATCTTAAAGTCACTAATATTTTTATTCCAAATGACCCTTGCGAAAGAAGATCAAGAATACTTACCTCTAATTACCTTGTTCAATGCCCAGAAATCTTCATCATCTGAAGCCTTGTACACACGACGGAGAAACTCGACGGGTGAAACACATCGTTTTGCTCGTCGAGTTCCTTGTGAAGCCGTAGAGAAACTCGACAAGCCAATTTTCTCCATTCCCGTCAAGGAAATAGAGAACATGCTTTTTGGCTCGTCGAGTTTCTCGACAGTTTCCTCGACGAAAATGTACACACGACCGGTTTCCTCGGCAAAAAAATATCTCTCAGCAAGTTTCTTGCTGGTTTTTGCCTAGAAACTCGGTCGTGTGTACGAGGCCTGACACTTCTGCATCGGAATGCTGTAGTACCACCTGACGACCACTACATAACTACAGGATACAATAGTGATGGAGCAATTGGCAGGTGAAAAGCATCTTACATTCTAATCAAATGTCCCAGATGCAGAAGATTCTTGATCAAGACATGGTTTATTGAGACACACCTTTTCACATGAACATTGTATGTTGCATGTTGTATATGCTAAAAACGGGAAAGGGGGTGCAAATGATTTTATAGTATTTTATAAGCTAAACAAGATGGCTATTGCTCTTTAAAGGTTCCCTGGACCTACAAAAAAATAAAAATACCATGAAGATATTACCAATACTCTGTCACTTACCGGGGATCTTGCTCAGAGGTCCAAATTAGGGAGTAATGCTATTTAGGTCCACCATATCTTATTTTTACTGGCCCGGGGTTCATATATCCCCTTGCCCCCTGGCTCATTCCTCCCTGACTATGGTGCACTAGTTTACCCCTTTCGCTTTAGCTGGTATTTATTCATCTGAGGATACCTTGTTCTTACATACAGTATTTGTAATGCAGAAAGCCTGATGTATTGACCAGTATAGCTCCAATGACATTTTGACATTTCAGCTTTGTTTCTATTAGTGGTTGTTAAGCCACTCTAACATATATACACCATCAGCACTACCTCCTATTGTAGTGTCCCTTTCTGTGTGTGATTTATAAATATAAATGCTGTAAATACCTAATTTCAAAATTGAGATTGCGGATCACATGACACATGACCAACCGGACCTCTCCTTTCCTCCTCTGACAGATGCAGTGGGAGGGGCCGAGATTCTCTGCTGACATCAGTTGGGAGGGGAGGAGGAGAGAGTCGGCCGGTCATGTGATCTCGGCTCTGAAATTAGATATTTACAGCATTTATATTTTTAAATCACACACAGAGGGGGACACTGCAATAGGAGGCAGTGCTGATGGATTATACACCTTATTCAAGCAGCAGGAGGGGGGGGGGGGCGGGCACTGTCTCAAGATGACAAGCAGGAAAGGGGGGACTCAGGAGCACATAGGAGGACAGGAGAGCTGTGGATGACAAAGGCACGTAAACTGACCACAGTGTCAGGGCTCAGTAGCCATGATACACGGTGGTCAGTTTACATAGGGGAGGGCAGACACTGTCAGGATCAACTAGGCTTTCCTTTGTTGATATATTTTTTTACAAGAGCTATTAAATAGGGACAAAAGAAGTAAAAATAGAAAAATTAACTATTTTTCAGTTTGGACAGTAAGAATGTTACTATAGATATAAATTTCACATTTTAATGCAATCCGTCCTGTTGTGTTTCTGGTACAAAGCTTTGTGAAGTCAGTTACATATGAAATGTAGGCATCTTTTTGAAATTTTGCAAATGCATTTTGATAGCACATATTCTACAAAAAAGAAAAAAAGAAATAAACGAAAAAGACACTGGGGTTGATTTCCTAAAACTGGAGAGTGCAAAATCTGGTGCAGCTCTGCAGAGAAACCAACCAGCTTCTAGGTTTTTTGTGAAAGCGTAAAGCGGAGTTCCACCCAGAAATGGAACTTCCACTGTTCGGATTCCCCCCCCCCCCCCTGCAGTGGCACCTTTCAGGGGGGAGCAGATACCTGTCAAGTCCAGATATCTGCTGCCACTTCTGGGAAAAATTGCTGAACATTATGCGGTGAACTAGACAATGTCTGGCAAATCCCCCACCCCGCTGTCTTCTGGGAGACACACAGGTCCCAGAAGACAGCAGGGACTAATCAGAATGTGCAGTATGACTCATACATGCGTTGTAGGGAACCAGGAGTGAAGCTGAAACTCTTCACTGCCTTTTTCCCTCACCAGTAATGGCAGCGGCAGCACACGGGAGTCGATGTGAAAATCGTCTGGGGTGCCGACATTGCGGG
The DNA here is from genome assembly GCF_905171775.1 of Rana temporaria. Lineage (NCBI taxonomy): Eukaryota > Metazoa > Chordata > Amphibia > Anura > Ranidae > Rana > Rana temporaria. The sequence goes on from NC_053489.1 coordinate 219,959,041, forward strand.
CTCCCTGGACAGGTAAGTGTCCTTATATTAAAGTCAGCAGCTACAGTATTTGTAGCTACTGACTTTAAAAAAAAAATCCACCGGCAGAACGCTTTAAGAGAACAATCTGAAGTTAGAAGCTGATTACCTGCCATGCACAGCTGCACCAGATTTTGAACACTACAGTTTTAGTAAGTCAACCCCTATGTTTTTTACAAACAGTATTTTTTTTTATATTGGCTGAATAGCTAGCAAAGTAGAGCAAGGGAAATTTATTTTAATATACTACCACCAATTAGAACTTCACTGCGTCGGTCGGGCGTACGTTCGGGAATTCGCGTATTTTGCTAATTTGCATACTCGACCGGGAAAACGACGTCGGCGACACCTAGCGGCAAAAAAAAAAAATGTATTTAAGATCCGACAGCGTAATAGCCTTACGCCTGCCGGATCTAATGGTTGTCTATGCGTAACTGATTCTATGAATCAGGCGCATGGATACGACGGGCGGACTCAGAGGTACGACGGCGTATCGGGCAATACGCCGGCGTATCTCTTTTGAGAATCTGGCCCATTGTTTATTTTTTTTCAAAATTGTCTCTTTTTTTTGTATGTAGCGCAAAAAAAATAAAAACTGAAGGTGACCAAGTAGCACCAAAAGAAAGCTCTATTTGTGGGAAAAAATACATACATTTTATTTGTGCACAGCGCTGCACGTCCACGTAATTGTCAGTTAAAGTAACGCAGTGCTGTATCGCAAATAAATGGCCTGGCGATGAGGGGGGGTAAACTTTCCAGAGATGAAGTGGTTAATGTGCGATGCATTGCCTATTAACTTGTGTTGCAATGCAGGTGCACTGGGAACGTACATTGAGATGCAATTTAGAACAAAGAGCACTAAAGCGTACAATACTCATTATCATTATTGCAGCGCACTGATGTGCTATGAAATGACAGGCCAACTTTTTTTTGGCTGTCATTAGTACAGTGAACCCTGATTCGTTGAAATAGGATGCTGGGCTTTGCTTCTTGTTTTATTTATGGAATAAGCCTATAAGCATCATTGGGATAGGATCGGTGGCACAATAGTGGCAACACGAGGATGTTAATATTGGGCAACTCTTCATTGCCTATTTCACATTAAGCTACACAACACAACTTTTTTTTATTTATGCTGCTTATTCTACTTGGTAATATATTTTATATTTTCTTTCTTTTAGCACGTGCAGATTAAACATATTTTATGTGTGCTTAAATTGTAATATTTTGTATGATTTATGTAATGTCTCTTTGTTTCCTAGCTATTTGTGAAGGCAACTTTACATGCAAGGAGAATGAGGTCTGTGTCAGGCCCAACGAGTGTCGTTGTCGTCATGGATACTTTGGTGCCAATTGTGAAACAAGTAGGTATTGCTTTTTAATCATATTTCTAATTAAATGTGTCACATAGGTCTGGTTTACAATGTGTGCAGAAAATGAATAATAGAAATGTTGCTTCATTGTGTATCCTTTTCATATTTGTATTTGTAATTGCAGGGATGTACAGGTCATTTTTAATACTAATTATCTTATGCCGTGTACACACGACCAGAAATTCCGATAACAAAAGCGTGGATTTTTTTCCGACTGAATTTTGACTGAAACTTGTCTTGCATACACAATATGTCGGAAATTCCAAACGTCAAGAACGCGGTGACGTACAACACTACGACGAGCCGAGATAAATGAAGTTCAATGATTCCGAGCATGCGTCAAATTGATTCCGAGCATGCGTAAGATTTTTGTGTGTTGGAATTGCATACAGACGATTTGCTGACTTTTGCTGATGGAAAAATTGAGAACCAGCTCTCAAATTTTTCTTGTCGGAAATTCCGACAGCAAATGTCCGATGGAGCCTACACACGGTCGGAACATCCGACCAAAAGCTCACATCGAACATTTGTTGTCGCAAATTCCGACCATGTGTACGCGGCAAAATTACTTACTTTTATTATTAACTATGGGGTTGATTTACTAAAGGCAAATGGACTGTGTACTTTGCAAGTGCAGTCGCTTCAAAGCTTAATAAATGAGGGAGAGCTCTGCTGACTTCCATCATCCAATGTGCAAGCAAAAATGCATTTTTTTACCTTGCATGCGATTGGGTATTCTTTGTAAAGCGCTACACAGACTGTTAGAACTTTATAAATCCTGTAGAATAATAGTATAATAATACTACTAATAATATTTGCATGTGCATGTAATTGGGTATTCTTTGTAAAGTGAAGCTTTACCTCATTTACTAAGCTCTGGAGAAACTACACTTGCAGAGTGCCAAGTCTATTTGCCTTTAGTAAATCTACCCGATTGCATATCTGTAAACAAAACATAAGGCTCAGTTCACAATCCTTTAAAGCATATCTAAATCCAGAATAAAAAAAATGCATAATATTGCAGCTCACCAATTCTTAAAGTAGAAATAAATATAAAAAAAAATTAAAAAAGAGAACAGGCAGGCTTTTATTGCAGAAGCTTGTAATGTCTCTACTGCTATAAAGTACGCGCCCCTCCTATTTGCAGTCCTCGGTGGAATGTAATGGAGAGAGTAACTTGTATAGCGCTACAAATGTGAACTAAATCGCCTCAAGGCGCTTTTTGCATCCATTGCCATCCTTCAGAAGAGGTGGGTCTTAAGTTTTTTTCTGAAGGCGCAGTGGTTTTCTTCCATGCGGATGTCCGTGGGTAGAGCTGCACACGCACCCCTATTACATTGCCTCTTATACACAACCAGTGCCAGTGCCTGGTCATAGCAAGTGCCAGTGTTGCTGATCATACTAAGTGCCAGTGTTGAAAATCACAGTAAGCACTAGTGTTTCCAGTTTGCTGATAACAGCTATTGCCAGTGTTTCCAGTTTGCTAATCACAGCTAGCACCAGTGTTTCCAGTTTACTGATAACAGCTATTGCCAGTGTTTCCAGTTTGCTGATAAGAGCTATTGCCAGTGTTTCCAGTTTGCTGATAAGAGATATTTTGCCAGTGTTTCCAGTTTTCTGATAAGAGCTATTGCCAGTGTTTCCAGTTTACTGATAAGAGATATTTTGCCAGTGTTTCCAGTTTTCTGATAAGAGCTATTGCCAGTGTTTCCAGTTTTCTGATAAGAGCTATTGCCAGTGTTTCCAGTTTACTGATAAGAGATATTTTGCCAGTGTTTCCAGTTTGCTGATAAGAGCTATTTCCAGTGTTTCCAGTTTTCTGATAAGAGCTATTGCCAGTGTTTCCAGTTTGCTGATAAGAGCTATTTCCAGTGTTTCCAGTTTGCTGATAAGAGCTATTTCCAGTGTTTCCAGTTTGCTGATAAGAGCTATTTCCAGTGTTTCCAGTTTGCTGATAAGAGCTATTTCCAGTGTTTCCAGTTTTCTGATAAGAGCTATTTCCAGTGTTTCCAGTTTGCTGATAAGAGCTATTTCCAGTGTTTCCAGTTTGCTGATAAGAGCTATTTCCAGTGTTTCCAGTTTGCTGATAAGAGCTATTTCCAGTGTTTCCAGTTTGCTGATAAGAGCTATTGCCAGTGTTTCCAGTTTACTGATAACAGCTATTGCCAGTGTTTCCAGTTTACTGATAAGAGCTATTGTCAGTGTTTCCAGTTTACTGATAAGAGATATTTTGCCAGTGTTTCCAGTTTTCTGATAAGAGCTATTGCCAGTGTTTCCAGTTTGCTGATAAGAGCTATTTCCAGTGTTTCCAGTTTTCTGATAAGAGCTATTGCCAGTGTTTCCAGTTTGCTGATAAGAGCTATTTCCAGTGTTTCCAGTTTTCTGATAAGAGCTATTGCCAGTGTTTCCAGTTTGCTGATAAGAGCTATTTCCAGTGTTTCCAGTTTTCTGATAAGAGCTATTGCCAGTGTTTCCAGTTTGCTGATAAGAGCTATTTTGCCAGTGTTTCCAGTTTGCTGATAAGAGCTATTGCCAGTGTTTCCAGTTTGCTGATAAGAGCTATTTTGCCAGTGTTTCCAGTTTGCTGATAAGAGCTATTGCCAGTGTTTCCAGTTTGCTGATAAGAGCTATTGCCAGTGTTTCCAGTTTGCTGATAAGAGCTATTGCCAGTGTTTCCAGTTTGCTGATAAGAGCTATTTTGCCAGTGTTTCCAGTTTGCTGATAAGAGCTATTGCCAGTGTTTCCAGTTTGCTGATAAGAGCTATTGCCAGTGTTTCCAGTTTGCTGATAAGAGCTATTTTGCCAGTGTTTCCAGTTTGCTGATAAGAGCTATTGCCAGTGTTTCCAGTTTGCTGATAAGAGCTATTTTGCCAGTGTTTCCAGTTTGCTGATAAGAGCTATTGCCAGTGTTTCCAGTTTGCTGATAAGAGCTATTGCCAGTGTTTCCAGTTTGCTGATAAGAGCTATTGCCAGTGTTTCCAGTTTGCTGATAAGAGCTATTGCCAGTGTTTCCAGTTTGCTGATAACAGCTATTGCCAGTGTTTCCAGTTTGCTAATCACAGCTAGCACCAGTGGCCCAGATTCTCGTACATGGGCGTAAAACTGTGCGGGCGTAACGTATCTGGTTTACAGGCAAGTGCTTTATTCACAAAAAACTTGCCTGTAAAGTTGCGGCGGCGTAGCGTAAATCCCCCGGCGCAAGCCCGCCTAATTCAAATGAGCCGGGTAGGGGGCGTGGAGCATTTAAATTAGGCGCGTTCCCGCACCGAACGTACTGCGCATGCGCCGTCCTGAAAATATCCCAAGGTGCATTCCCCCAAATGACGTCACAAGGACGTCATTGGTTTCGACGTGAACGTAAATGGCGTCCAGCCCCATTCACGGACGACTTACGCAAACGGCGTAAATTTTTAAATTTCGACGCGGGAACGACGGCCATACTTAACATTGGTTGCCCCTCATATAGCAGGGGCAACTTTACACGTCGCAAATCTAACGTAAACGTCGTAACTTCACTGCGTCGACCGCGCGTACGTTCGGGAATTCGCGTATTTTGCTAATTTGCATACTCGACTAGGAAAACGACACCTAGCGGCAAAAAAAAAAATAGCATTTAAGATCCGACAGCGTAAGAGCCTTACGCCTGTCGGATCTAATGGATATCTCTGCGTAACTGATTCTAAGAATCAGTCGCATAGATACGACGGCCCAGATTAGGACTTACGACGGCGTATATTGCGTTGCGCCGTCGTAAGCCCTTTGAGAATCTGGGCCAGTGTTTCCAGTTTACTGATAACAGCTATTGCCAGTGTTTCCAGTTTGCTGATAAAAGCCATTGCCAGTGTTTCCAGTTTGCTGATCAGAACAAGTGCTATTGTTTCCAGTTTACAGGTTGAGAGCCATCACCAATGTTTCCTATTTTCTAACCATAGCTACTGTAGTGCCAATGTTTTCACTTTTTTGGTCATTGCCAGTGTTTAAAGTTTTCTGATCTCCAGGTCTTTCACCAATGATCAGAAACCGAGAGGCCCAGTTCCTGATCTCCTGATCGCTCTGCTTTGCTATGACAGTGATCAGCCCCCCCCCCCACAAAAAAAAGCCCAATTTGTCCTGAAAAAATTAATAATTCACCTGAATAAACTTGAGTACTTGAAACAATATGTACAGTTATTCTAGCACGTGTCAAAGTTGTAAAGTTGTCTTCAAGCGTTAAGATTTATGTTATTCAGTTTATCTAAGTAGACAGGACACCGCCATGTTTTTCCATGATAGTTTTTTGTGGTTGTATTTCTCATATCACACAGAGACACTGTTTAACCAACACTGATTTTGACACTGTGTTGTTTGATTTTTGTAATACCCAAATCATAATGTCAGTTAATCCAAACATTGAAAAAGTCTCACATATGTGATATCCTCATATTCAGGATGAGTAGCAGAATGAAAGCGCTCCTTGAATTTTGGGCCCTTATGTGGGTAGGCAGAGAGAACGACACGCATATGGCATCCCCATACTCAGGAAGTGCAAGAGTGTGTTTTAGGGTGTAGTAAGTATGCCCATGCTCTGTATTTTATTAATATTTGTATTAATATTTTATTAAAATGATAACTTTGTGTAATAAAAGCTCACATTTAATTAACTTTCTTCATTTTCAAAACAACAAGTTGCAAAATGCTACTATGCCTTTTACTAAATACCTTGGGTGTCTAGTTTAGAAAAAAGGGTCATTCGGGGGTTATTTATACTTTCCCGGCATTTTAGGACCCCCAGAAATGTAATACTGTGGCTTGCCAGAATATGAGAGTTAATGAATTTCAAATATATATACCGTAGTTTGAAGACTATGGGCCATATCCACAAAAGAGATACTCCGGCGTAAGCCGTCGTATCTCTGGTTCTAACTTTGGAACTGATCCTCAGAAGCAGTTTTCCTAAGTTAGGCAGAAGATCCGACATCTGTAAGGGACTTACACTGCCGGATCTTAGGATGCAGTACCGCATCCGCCACTGGGGGCATTTCGAGTCGAAATGCCTCTTCTAGTATGCAAATTAGCACTTAGGGCGATCCTCAAAGCTTTTGTGCCTAGTTTTTTCGCCGTAAGTGTTAGTTTGCCTGGTGTAAAACTAGGGCTGCTTTTACAAAGTGTAAAGTTAGTCACACCTTGTAAAGGCCCATTCAAGCGACGGCATTTGGTATGCATTCCCGAGGGAGAACTCCACGGCAATTTGTAAATTCCAAACCGGCATGGGTTCCCCCCCAGGAGCATACCAGGCCCTTAGGTCTGTTATGGGTTGTAAGGAGACCCCCCCCTCCGCCGAAAAATCGACGTAGGGGGTCCCCCTACAATCCATACCAGACCCGTATCCAAAGCACGCTACCCGGCCGGTCAGGAATGGGAGTGGGGACGAGCGAGCGTCCCCCCCCTCCTGAGCCGTGCCAGGCCGCATGCCCTCAACATGGGGGGGTTGGGTGCTCTGGGGCAGGGGGGCGCACTGCGGGCCCCCCCACCCCAGAGCACCCTGTCCCCGTGTTGATGAGGACAGGACCTCTTCCCGACAACCCTTGCCGTTGGTTGTCGGGGTATGCGGGCGGGGGCTTATCGGAATCTGGGAGTCCCCTTTAATAAGGGGGCCCCCAGATACCGGCCCCCCACCCCTATCCATTCACCTGTAGGCAAAAAGTAAAAGTTATTAAACACACAACACAAGGGTTTTTAAAATAATTTATTATTCTGCTCCGGATGCCCCCCCTGTCTTCGTTATTAGCTCAATTACCAGGGGGGGCTTCTTCTTCCACTCTCCGGGGGTCTTCTCCGCTCTCCGGGGGGGAGCGGAGGGTACCTACCGGAGCATGATGGGACGGTGATGCCTATATAAATGGGATGCAAGGCGCGCTTCCATCATTACAGCGACAACAGGCGACGAGTCAACATCGGAAGAGGGGAGAAGAACAGAAGACCCTGACGTCACAGAAGACCGCGCCGGCTGCCTGTTACTAATTGAGCTAACACACAAACATAGCAGGCAGCCAGCGCTGAAGAAGAAGGCACCAGACATCTGCAGAAGAACCGGGGTTCGCCGAGTCAACAGCGGAAGAGGGGAGAAGATGGAAGAAGCCCCCCGGAGTCCGGAGAAGCCCCCCCCCGGAGAGCGGAAGAAGAAACCCCCCCCGGAGAGCGGAGAAGACCCCCGGAGAGTGGAAGAAGAAGCCCCCCCCTGGTAATTGAGCTAATAACGAAGACAGGGGGGCATCCGGAGCAGAATAATAAATTATTTTAAAAACCCTTGTGTTGTGTGTTTAATAACTTTTACTTTTTGCCTACAGGTGAATGGATAGGGGTACGATGTACCCCATATCCATTCACTTAGGGTGGGGGGCCGGTATCTGGGGGCCCCCTTATTAAAGGGGACTCCCAGATTCCGATAAGCCCCCGCCCGCATACCCCGACAACCAACGGCAAGGGTTGTCGGGAAGAGGTCCTGTCCTCATGAACATGGGGACAGGGTGCTCTGGGGTGGGGGGGGCCCGCAGTGCGCCCCCCTGCCCCAGAGCACCCAACCCCCCCATGTTGAGGGCATGCGGCCTGGCATGGCTCAGGAGGGGGGGGGACGCTCGCTCGTCCCCACTCCCATTCCTGACCGGCCGGGTAGCGTGCTTTGGATACGGGTCTGGTATGGATTGTAGGGGGACCCCCTACGTCAATTTTTCGGCGGAGGGGGGTCTCCTTACAACCCATAACAGACCTAAGGGCCTGGTATACTCCTGGGGGGGGGAACCCATGCCGGTTTTTTCTTTGAAAATTGGCATGGAGTTCTCCCTCTCAGGAATGCATGCTGAGCGACGCTGTCATTTTTTTTTTAAATTATTTGTTTTCCCGGCGCGTCTTTGTTTTCACCCGTCGCAACTTTAGTGTCCCGTCGCAATCCACAAAGCCGCCCGGCGTCAATTACGTTCGCGCGATGCACGTCGGGAAAATGACGTCACACGCATGCGCAGTACGGCCGGCGCGGGAGCGCGCCTCATTTAAATTGTAAACGCCCCCCGGAGAGGAGGAACGCCTTACGACGGCGGCACTTAAGTTACACGGCTTGAAATTTTTACGTAAGTGCTTTGTGGATCAGGCACTTAGGTAAAAACTTTAAGTCAGTGTAACTTAACTGCTGAAAGTTAAGTTACGCCGCCTGGCTGAGGATTTGGCCCTATGACTTTCACACAGATATCTGCACTTATTTGTTTTTTTTACTAAGTAAATGGAGATGAATACATTGTAGCTTTTATTTACAAAGTAAGATTATTTATTTCATATGTTAAGTGAAACAGGTTTTTCAAAAGTTTTTTTCATTTATATAGTAAAAAATCAAAAACTGTGGTTATTAAAGTGTATGTAAATCCTGACTTTGTAAAATAACCCATTCAGTTCAAAATAGAAATGAGAGCTAAAACATTTGTGTATACATATAAAAAAATATAAATACCTTTTTTCCCCCCATTTTAGTAAGTGATCAAAATTCCCTGTGTTCTCAGTTGCATAAGAGATAAGGGAGGAGAAACAGCAGCACATTGAACTTCCCAGTAAAAGGCTGTGCAGGGAGGGTGTGTCAGGGCAAGTCTTATGATAAGAAGAGAGAAGGCTGTGTTCCCAGCATAGCTAGAGAACTGACCACAGTGTGTTCTCCTTGCTAGTGTGGTTAGTTTTTAATAGGAAAGCAGAGGGACTGACAGGAATATCAGGTATTTCACACTAAGAAAGCAATACAAAGAGAATAGGATACTTTTTTCATACAATTACATGGTACAGCAGACACATATCAGGAATTTGAAATGTTGGGTTTAAATATTCTTTAACCACTTAACCCCCGGACCATATTGCTGGTCAAAGACCAGAGCACTTTTTGCGATTCGGCACTGCGTCGCTTTAACTGACAATTGCGCGGTCGTGCGACGTGGCTCCCAAACAAAATTGGCGTCCTTTTTTTCCCACAAATAGAGATTTCTTTTGGTGGTATTTGATCACCTCTGCGGTTTTTAGTTTTTTGCGCTATAAACAAAAATAGAGCGACAATTTTGAAAAAAATGAATATTTTTTACTTTTTGCTATAATAAATATCCCCCAAAAATATATATATATATATATAAAAAAATAATTTCCTCAGTTTAGGCCGATACGCATTCTTCTACATATTTTTCGTAAAAAAAAAATCGCAATAAGCGTTTATTGATTGGTTTGCGCAAAAGTTTTAGCGTTTACAAAATAGGGGGTAGTTTTATGGCATTTTTATTATTATTTTTTTTTTACTAGTAAAATGATCAGCGATTTCTTTTCGGTACTGCGACATTATGGCGGACACTTTTGACACATTTTTGGGACCATTGGCATTTTTATAGCGATCAGTGCTATAAAAATGCATTGGATTACTATAAAAATGCCACTGGCAGGGAAGGGGTTAACACTAGGGGGTGGGGAAGAGGTTAAGTATGTTCCCTGGGTGTGTTCTAACTGTAGGGGGGGATGGGACTCACTAGGTACACACAGCTCCCGGTCCCCGCTCTGTAATGAGCGATTGCGGGTGTCCGGCGGCGATCGCGCCCGCCAGGCACACGCACGGGAGTCGGTGGGAAAGTGGGGGGCGTGTGTGTGCGCCTCCAGCGGCGCGCGTGTGCCCCTATTGGCTGCTGGGCGAGGTGACGTATAGCTACGTGCTCTCGCCCAGCAGAGCCGACCTGCCGCCATATAACTATTTGGCAAGCAGTTAAATACTAGTGTTGAGCAGAATATGCCATATTCGATTTCGCGATATATCTCGAATATATATTCGAATATTCGAGATATATTCGCTAAATTCGAATATTCGTGATATTTTATCGAAAGTAAATAATTGCGATTTTTCGCTATTGCGAATGCGAAAATAATTGCGATTTTTTGATAACTGCGGTAGGAGCACTCTGATTGGCTCAGAATATTCGTGATATTTTATCGAAATATCGCAACATGCGAATGCGATATTTATTGCGCAATTTCGAGAAATGCTGGAGGAGCGCTCTGATTGGCTCAGAATATTCGTGATATTTTATCGAAATATCGCAACATGCGAATGCGATATTTATTGCGCAATTTCGACAAATGCTGTAGGAGCACTCTGATTGGCTCAGAATATTCGTGATATTTTACAATACAAAATAATTGCGAATATTCGGCAAATGCGGAAGGAGCACTCTGATTGGCTCAGAATATTCTTGATATTTTACAATACAAAATAATTGCGAATATTCGGCAAATGCGGAAGGAGCACTCTGATTGGCTCAGAATATTCGTGATATTTTACAATAGAAAATAAAAAGTGTTTTGCATTGGTGGTGATTCTTTACTCTATCCATCTGTCACAGCCATTTGTCAATCAAACACCTTGAAGATTGAACACGTTCATGCTGCATGCTTTGGACTTTTTTTCACTTCACATATCAGACATTTTTATGAAAGATTATTTTTCTATTATTGGGACTATATTTCTTTATATATTTGTTTCACTGTGTATTTCACAAGTTATTTGCGCTTGCTTATTTTATAATTTGCCCACATGTCTTGTCACTAGACATATTTTTTATTCTTGTAGAGCGACTCCATTTTCTGTCTTGTATTAATTTATGTTGTATAACATTTTTGAGTTGCTGCTGTATTCTCCCCTTTTTTAAGGTATGCGCAATTTTTTCCTTCTTACAAAAAATAATAATATCAAACATACAAATATTCATAACATACACATACACAAAGTCCCCCCCTTTTGCATCAGAGACAATCAGAGTTCTCCTACCACAGTTATCGAAAATTCGCAATCATTTTCGCATTCGCAATAGCGAAAAATCGCAATTTTTTTTTTTTCAATTTGGCAACATAAAAGGATCGCCTCAGCTTAGCTACTCGGCCCAGGGTCCCTAATCATACCAGCAATGCTTTTAGACGTCGATAGGATGTGATCTGTTTTAAAAATCAAATTGAAAAAATGTGAATATTCGGAATTGCGAATATTCACCGCGAAATTCGAAATATAGCGCGATTTCTCGAATATGCTATATTCGAGTCGAATATTCGCAATGCGAATATTCGTGAGCAACACTATTAAATACCACCAAAAGAAAGCTTTGTCTGTCTCAAAAAGAATTATCTAAAAAATGTATTTGTGTTTCATGACCAAGTAATTGTCAGTCAAAGTCTCACAGCTCTGAAAAAGGAAAAATGGCCTGGAAAGGGAGGGAGCGTAACATGCTAGTATTCAGATGGTTTAACAGGTCAAATTATAGAATAGATATTTTTTTATATATATTTACAGAAAACAACTTTTTTTTTAAACTAACACTGGTTAAAACATTAAAGCCTACTTTGACTCGCACAAAATTCACACTATGTATTTTTTTGTTATTTTAAGTATTTGCCAAAGCAGGCTCATAGTAGAAAATTAAAAATAAATTATCTGCTTCATACGGGGTATACAGTTAAAGGAGCAAAAGTGGGTAAAGAAAGTATGTTGCCAAGAAATATAGAGGTTGATTGCTCCCTCTGTAAATTCTAGTTCTCTGGACATGCTGATCCTATGGCTTGGGTCTATTTATCCTTTTCCATTTTGATGCTGTAAAATGCCCGAATGGTGCTGCATGAAATCCTATTATTTTCTATGTTTTCTATTATTACTATTTTGCTTCTGCAATCTAAACACACTAAGAAAGTGTGATCCCTATAACTGATCCAGTTGTGGTGAGATAGCTTAACTTACAGTAGCTTGGTAGACAGTCACACGATCCAAATGACATCCTGCAGATCCAGAAAACTTTAATGCGGATATGTGCAGATCATAACGGATGAACATCATATAGATCAAAAAAATCTTAGTGTGTCTAGTCTAGCATAATGCAGTACATGGAATGAATGGAGGCTAAAGCATGGAGAATGAGGATGGGACTACTTGTATAAAAGCATCCCCCAGCTACAGAGTAAGGTGTGGCCCTCCTGTACACCTGGATTGGAGGGGCAGAAGGGGTGGCTGCATACAGAGGAACCAATCCCCTCCTTTCCAATGGAGGGGATTGGATCCTCTAAATGCCATTCCCCCTCCTATCCAGCTTCTCACTGCTGCCCTCTCTTGGTCCCCGCTGTGCTCTCTCCCTGCCCCCCTAGCTCTCTCCTGGCCTCTTTGTCAGGATGGAGAGTGGGAAAGGGGTCGATAAATGACACATTCCTTGTCAGTACTGATCACTGACTCTGTCCATTCAGCTGTGTCTACTATGCTTCAGTTTGTGAATGAACGGGAAGCTCAGTTACTCCTCTGCAGACAATTCATTTGTAACACATGAATTACTGCGAGTACTGCATGCATGCAGAACAATAAAAATTCAGCAGTACTGTATTATTAAATTGCTATTATTATACAGGATTTATCTATCGCCAACAGTTTTTTCAGCGCTTTTGCAGTATAAGGTCAGACCATACAATTACACCACAATTTAATATAGTAAGAATGAGAGGGCCCTGCTCATTAGATAATGAGGAAGGAATAATTACATTGCAAGTTCTGACTTCACTCTGACTTTTGTAATCTGCTTGTTTGTTGCAGGTCATTGTTGCAAAGTATTAATGCCAAAAACGACCAGGCAGCTAGCATTTTTACTGGTGAAGAGTGTCACAAGTGAGGATTGTCAGCCCTAATAGTTATCATAACACCTTGCTACTCTTCTTAGTACTACTAGTACTCCTATATTTTAACACATGTTCGGATTGTTCACTTAACTTTACAAATGTAATATGCAATGTGAATTAACCACTTCCTGCCCGGTCAATAGTAAATTGACGTCCGGGAAGTGGCTGTGTTATCCTGACTGGACGTCTATTGACGTCCAGCAGGATAATATGCCGGTGTGCGCAGCGCGGCAATCAGTGATGCTGTGTGTCAGTCTGACACCCTGCATCTCCGATCTCGGTAAAGAGCCTTGTGATCAGCTGTGTCCAATCACGACTGATCACGTTGTAAACAGGAAGAGCCGTTGATCGGCTCTTCCTCACTCGTGTCTGACAGACGCGAGTAGAGGAGAGCCGATTGACGGCTCTCCTGACAGGGGGGGTTCACGCTGATTGTTTATCAGCGCAGCCACCCCTCGGATGCCCACACTGGACCACCAGGACCACCAGGGAAGGGGGCAACATGTGGAATGCTCTATTTGCGGGAACAAAATTATAAAAAAATTGTTTGGGTACAGTGTAGCATGACCGTGCAATTGTCATTCAAAGTGCGACAGCACTGAAAATTGGCTTGGGCAGGAAGGTGCGTAAGTGCCTGGTATTAAAGTGGTTAATGACCATATTATATAGCATATCATCAACTATTCCTCCTTACATTGCAGATTAGTTTTACATTCAGTTAAGTAGGCTGCACTGCAGGACTTCCCTACTATCTTTCTACTGCTGTAAATTCACTACAACTCTCTCTTGACTGTTGGTCCTCTTTGTCTCAGCCTCCACCTCTCCATATATACTGTATACTGTACATTTTGTCATGGTTTTCTTAGTCACTCCATTGCTTTCAACTCATTAAACTAAAGTATATCTATGCTCTGCAGATCTCCTGATTCTGCTGGCATGAACAACCATCTTGCAGCTGCCTTCTCTTTTATGTTGAAAAGTCAGCATGACTGAAAAAGAACTTCTAATCCCCTTTTAGATCTGTTTCCCAGACTGACATAACCCTGGTATGTGACTGTAGTATTACATTTTCTCTAGGTTGTGTTTTTGCCTTGTCTGTGCCTTCCCCCTTTCACCCAGTCATAAACTTGAAGTGCACACATGACAGTCACTTGAATCTTGCCGTACTTTATACAAAACCTTTGTTTTTGTTTAGGCCATACTCTTCTGAACTCCCCTAACACATTATCTTGCGGTTTACTACCTAGCACGCTGCATCCACACTAGACTACTGTGTTTGCTGAGAGCACACTTTTACATACATTATCTTAAATTCCAAGTATATATTTTTGTGGTAGTATTCTTCCAACTGACATGAGCTCAAGGAATAGTTGAATATTATAATTTTAATTTTAGAAGTTGCTTTCCTATTGTAACATTTGTCCTAACTTTTGTAAGAGTGTATCATCTGGTATTGCTGCAGTCTCCAAACTTTTCAGTATAGGGACTATGTCATATATTTTACAATTATTGGTAGCAGGGCCGGACTGGGCATAAAAACCAGCCCTGGAAATTATTTCATAGCAGCCCCAGTGGCGTAGCGGGGGTTGTCAGCACCCAAGGCAAGTAATTTGCACCCCTAACCCACGGACATTTAGCACGCCGAGTCCCTTCCACTTGTACAGTATTAAACCCCTTATGTCCTGTACACACGATCGGTTCATTCGATGAAAACGGTCCGATGAATTTTTTCATCAGATATCCGATGAAGCTGACTTTCATCAGTCGTGCCTACACACCATCAGTTAAAAAACCGATCGCGTCAGAACGCGGTGACGTAAAACACAACGACGTGCTGAGGAAAATGAAGTTCAATGCTTCCGAGCATGCGTCGACTTGATTCTGAGCATGCATGGATTTTTAACCGATGGACGTACCCACAGACGATCGTTTTTTTCTATCGGTTAATTAACCATCAGATCATTTTAAAACAAGTTCCTAGTTTTTTAACCGATGGATAAAAAAACAAAGGGGGCCCACACACGATCGATTAGTCTGATGAAAACGGTCCATCAGACAAACTGATCGTGTGTATGTGGCATTAGGATGTACTACTCTTTCTCTTTGTTCTCCTTTCTTTACCTTTTATCTCGATCTATCCTAATGTCTTGTCCCCACCCCCTATCTATCGCTCTTTATCCATCTTTCATGTTCTTTCTCACTCGTTTTCTTTGTTTATCCCCCTCTTTTAATTCCTTCTCTTACTCCTTGTTTTTTTCCTCTCTCAACTCTATATCTAAACACACACTGTATGTATTTACGCCTATATGTATATTGCACCCAATGAATGATTGTCTTATGGGGAGGGTGGATTTCAATGTAAAATGTGCCATGGCCATAGCACCCACCATAAAGCATCCTCTCTCTGTACTGAGGGCTGTAATATAATTCTGCTGTGGCAGATGAGGAAGTGTGTGTGTGTGTGTGTGTGTGTGTGCCCTCTCCTGCAGGGATTGCAGACATTACAGGAGATGGTCAGAGACTACAGATATAGGACAGGAGATGGTCAGAGACTGCAGATATAGGACAGGAGATGGTCAGAGACTGCAGATATAGGACAGGAGATGGTCAGAGACTGCAGTTACAGGACAGGAGATGGTCAGAGACTGCAGATATAGGACAGGAGATGGTCAGAGACTGCAGATATAGGACAGGAGATGGTCAGAGACTGCAGTTACAGGACAGGAGATGGTCAGAGACTGCAGTTACAGGACAGGAGATGGTCAGAGACTGCAGTTACAGGACAGGAGATGGTCAGAGACTGCAGTTACAGGACAGGAGATGGTCAGAGACTACAGATATAGGACAGGAGATGGTCAGAGACTGCAGATATAGCACAGGAGATGGTCAGAGACTGCAGACATGGTTCCACTGGACGGTTAGGGATTGCAGACATGATTGATTTAGGAGATGATCAGAGACTGCATTTAAAACTGAACTCAATGTACAGGTATACAACCAAGTGACAGAAGAAATAATCACATCCAATTTCTAAAATACTAATTTTCTTGCAAAAACTGAACTGCTCAGGATAAGTGGAGGACAGTAACCAGTTAATTGGTCTGTTAAGCTTTTAGCCTCATCCAGCAGTAAATCCTCCAACAACAACAAAAAAACTCCTTTCAAACAATCTGTGCAGCACACACAGAGCTCTGCCGAAATAGCTGATTATAAGGCTGAAATGGTTAATGCCATGTGTCCCCGGTCTCATAGAACACTGCTGCAGCATCTTCCAGAGATCTTATCAGTGTGATCAGACAATGTGCAGGTCAGGTTAGGCAGATAAAAAAAAGTAAACCAGAGGGACAAGGGGGGGGGGGAGGCTGATTGGTAACCTGCACACTGCCTGATCACATATCTGAAAGACAACATGTTACTGTTCAGATTTGTGTGTCCTGAGGCTGCAGAACATGGATTGTTGTCATCCTACCTTTCCTTTCCTGCATCTCCCTCCTAGCGTGCCCCATTCAGCTTCACTCCAACACTTACAATCAAATGTGAGCGGGGAAGAGCTACACTGCCTGCTGATTGGCTGTGGATGGACCGGAGGAGGAGCAGATCCTCCCCTGCACTCCTTTAAGCAGCGCTATTGGCTGTGGGTTCCCTACTAGAGAAATGACTGGCCAGAGAACACTCAGTAAGTGTCCATCCATGCTCCCTCCTGCATTATCCTCCTCCACAGCACAGACCTGACAGTGCCTACCGCACGATAGTCACGTGCTCCTCCAGCCCTCCGCTCTGCTGCTGGAATTTATTTCCTCATCCAGCCCCGAGTCATGTTCACAGCAGCCAGCCTACCGGGATATTTCCCGCTGTCCCGCTAGGCCAGTCCGGCCCTGATTGGTAGGCCAAAAAAAATCTGTTTTATAATCAGTCCCCCCATTATATCTATGAGTGCCCATCAGAGCTCCCCTTACATCCATGAGTGCCCATCAGAGTCCCCTTTACATTCAGCAGTGCCCAGCACAGTCCCTCCATACATTCAGCAGTGTTCAGCACAGCCTCCCTTTTACATCTACAGGTATGTGTGCCCAGCGCAGCCCCCCTTGCATTCATCAGGGACCAGCACAGTCCCCCCTTAAATCCATGTGTTTCCAGCACAGTCCCCCCTTATATCCATGTGTGCTCAACAAATCCCCCTTACATCTTTTTGTGCCCAACAGAGTCCCCCCTTACATCCCTGTGTGCCCAGGTGTTATTTTTTCATCTATCTATTAAGGTTCTTGCGGTAAAACCAAGAAAGCTTAGACGTCTGTAGTATCAATGCTTTACGAAACAGGGGAACTGCACATACAACTGTAAGATACACAATATAACACAATTTATAGCTTACAAAGTATGCCAACAACATGCACATGACTAAGCATTAGTTGTTAATGCGAAACGCGTCAGCTGTCTATCCCACTGTATGCTGTTGTGTGCTGTGCATTTTTTCCTTTTTACAATAAAGAGCACGTCTTTTTTCAACAAGACTTTTTTCCATTCTCCCACCTGCTTAATGCCAACAACATGCACAAGCCAATTATCCTTTCTAGCAAAATATAAGCATGTACAATATGTAAGCATTACGTAAACTAAACAGTTACTCAAATTAATCAAGGCATTGTCCTTCATAGTTCTTGTCTCTAACAGTCAAAAAGTCTCCAAAGTTATCCAGCTTCTGCCAGCCATGTGTTGCTCTTTCTCTTCCAAAACACAACTCCCTTTCTCTCTCCACATGCTTGTTTCAAAACCTAAACTCCTCCCCCCTACTTCTGCTTACATCACATCCTGCAGAGAATGTCCTCTCTAGCAGTCCAACTGGTACATTTACATATCAATGGAGGGGGAGCATGGCTTCCTTGAAAACATATGGTCTCAAAAAAAAATATAACTCCATATTATGGCCATGGAGTCACTACAATTAGTCATGGCAATACACCAGGGCAGTCTTTCCCTTATAGCCATGTGTGCCCAGCAAGAGTCCCACCTTACATGTTAACCAACCACAGAGGAGAGGTATGAAATCTGTACTGGAGGAAGTTTACAGCTGACTGTCAGTGGATGTGCCAGTCTTTGTATTACAATACACACTGGGACATCCATTGCCAGCCAGAATATTTTCATGGAGAGTTGGTGCTTGCTAGATAACATCTTGTAGCTGGGCAGATGTGGCTCTTGACCATAGTTTGGAATCTTCTGCCTTAAACAAAATACATTACCTACATGGATCTAATATGGCAGTTTTAATTGCTGACTAACCCATGTTACCTCTTCTTTAACTGCATTAATATCTAGAAATTAATCATAAATCCATCCTACTTTTGTTGCAAATTGATGTTAGGTCAGTAAAGAAATCCATTCAGATCAGTCCTTGCCCAAATGGGTTTTCAATCTCATGTCTGTCTATCTCTGACATACATATACTAAGCCTAGTTTGTCCAAAAGCCAATTAGAAAAGCACTGCATGTTTCTGAAAGAAGTCTGTGACTTGAGGAATTACTCCAAGAACTGATATTAAATTTACCCCTATAGTGTCTCTGAAAACGTATGATCGTATAACGTATGATCTTGTGCATGTAAAGCAACAGTGCTTACAAAAGAAGAAAAATAGTTCATAAACCCAGCAATTTTAACAGAGAAGAGGCTTTAAAAAATCATGCGCAGTGGTTACTATTAGTGGAAAACCACACATCTTTGGACCAGTGGGTTCTGGGTACTGCCTCCAAGGCATCGCCGAGGATAAGCTATCTTATCTTAATAAGAAATACAATTAAATGTATAGTTAAAAAGAAGAGGTAAACCTTTCCTAATAGTGAAAAGATGTACATACTCCTAGGACACTAGCAAAAAAATTAAAGCACACTGGAAGCGGAAGAGGTTATACCTGTTTGCCAGTGTCCAAAACCTCCTTTAAGCTACAGTATAACCCAATCATATCAGAATAACTGAATACTGAATCCCCTAATGAACTTCAAGAAACAGACTTTTGCAATAAGTACACAAAACTGTTTTTACTGGTACACTTTCAGAACCAACCACCAACATTTCTAGCAGATAATCTAGACATGCTTGTGTAAATACAGATCTATCCTTATGCCGCGTACACACGATCGGGCTTTTGCCCAGCCAAATCACATTGGAATTCTGATGGAATTCCATTGGAAAAAAAATAGAACATGTTCTATATCTAAACTCTGATGGAATTCATCGGAATTTCCGATGAAAAAACTCCATGGGGCTACACATGATCGGAAAATCCGATGGAAAAAGTCCATTGGACTTTTCCCATCGGAAATTCCGATCGTGTGTACGGGGCATTAGACAAACAATTATCAGGTAAAAGAAGTGGGAAGATGAGCTAGACCGAATGGTCTTTATCTACCAACAGATCACTGTGCACAACTGAACATGTCTTTATACCTTGCAAATTAGTACTTATTAAATGCTTACCTTTCAAACCATTTTCTGTTGGAAATTATTACTGCATACAGCTCATTAGGTGATGATCTCCCTTTCATGGTCCGATAAAGGAATGTATTTTCATGATACTTATACAGAATAAGCACAACTCATTAAATATACTTGAAATACCGTATTTATCGGTGTATAACACGCACAGGCGTATAACACGCACCCTAACTTTAAGAGGGAAGTTTCAGGAAAAAAACCTTCCATGGCACCCTGCGTATAACACGCAGGCACAGTTTACCCTCTATTTTCAGGGTAAAAAAGTGAGTGTTATATGCCAATAAATCCAGTAATCAAAAATATATGTTTTCTTACATTTCACAGCGAGGCATAAATCATAAAATTCTATGTACAATTTGTTTGTTTTGCTGGCTTTAAAAGAGTAAACATGTACTTTTTTTTTTTTTTTTTTTTTTTTTTTTTTTTTTTTTTTTTCAGACTTCAACCTTATAGAGTGTGCATTTATCCGCTCATGTTCCGTTAACCAGCCCTTAGCGCCTCTAATCGGGTTTCGCATCATTAGTGTGGTCTTTTTTTTTTTTTTTTTTCCTTAAGTTGCTTTTTCTCTTACAAAAATATGTATATTGTATATTTTTATACACATATATATGTATTTTTTTTCTTTTTTTTTTTTTTTTTTTTCTTTCTTTTTTTTTCCCTTCCTCTTTTCTTTTTTTTTTTGATATATATGGCCCGGAAAATAAACAAAACAAAAAGACAAATAATTTTACAATTCCTTCACCTTATCCCCGTTCCTCCCTCCCCCCCCCCTCCCCCTATCTCACCATATACATTCCAAAATGGCTTCTGATGCCTTCATCTAATTATAATTTGTCTTTAGGTCTCAGCCCTTAGTTTTTCTACATAGCTCCAAGATCTCTTAAATTCCCTCCAATTATCCCACTTCTTATCTTGAGCTATGTTATTGCCTTCTACTCCTTCTCTCATTTCTTCCATTCTATAGGTCTCTTCCACGGAGTCTATCCATTCCCAGATTGGGGGACATTCTTCCTCCTGCCATTTTCTCGGTATTATCCTTTTCGCGGCATTTAGTAGATGTGGGACTAGGGTTTTCTTATAATTTTTCGTTTTTTCCTCTCCCCCATGAAACAGTACTACCCAAGGGTCCAGTTTAATTTTTCCTTTTGTAATCTCTTCTATGCATCCCAAAATTTTTTTCCAGAATACCTCTACTTTAGGACATTTCCACCACAGATGGGCCATGGTTCCCGGGGTCCTACATCCCCTCCAACACTCTCCCGTTTGTTCGTCATTAAATTTGGATAACTTATCTGGGGTCATGTACCATCCAGTCAGGCATTTATAGCTCATCTCGGCTGTACGGCTATCTACTGCCGAGGAATGAACTAGTGTCAGCATTTTTTCTATTGTGATCCTATCCCGTTTTGATCCTAATTCCCTCTCCCATTTTTTGACGAAAGGGGGGACCGTCCGCTCGTCCACCTTTAGCAGAATCTTATATAATTTTGAGATGGTTCCCTTGACCTTCTCTGATGTGCATAGTTTTTCCAAAACGGATAGCTGCTCCCCTGACCTCAGTGGGTGCGGCAATCTTTTTATAAAGTGGGCTAGCTGATGGTATCTCCATTCGTCAATTTCTAAAAAAAAAGTTTTTTTCTCTTTTAATTCTTGTAGTGTTGCAATGTGCCCATCTTTTATTACATCTCTTAATTGAGTCGTGTCCTTTTTTATCCAATTTCCTCCAATCTGTGATTTACCCGGTGCAAAATAATCATTGTTTTTAAGTGCTAATAGTGGTGAATTAAATTCCTTTTCTATTTTTTTATACATAGTATCCCAAATTTTTAGTGCATTTTTGGTGATCTCATGTGTATTCTTATCCAGTGTCCTATATTGAGGTGGGTTCCAAATAATCTTATTGAGACTTGCCTTTGACATTTCATTTTCGATGTTGACCCACCTCTTTTCCTTGCTGGCCCTAGCCCACTCCACTACCCTTGACAGGATCACCGCCTCGTAGTATGTTTTAATGTCTGGTACTGCTAGTCCCCCCTTTATTTTAGGTTGTCTTAGAGTCTGGAAGGATATTCTGTGTTTCTTGTTTCTCCAAATAAAATTCATCATCTGTTTTTTAAGAGCTGAGAAGAGTATTCCAGGCAAACGCATAGGTATCATCTGAAACTTATAGGTAATCTTTGGTAAAATTACCATTTTACAGAAATTTATTCGTCCTATCCAGGATAGTGGTCTATTTTTTATCCTCCCAATTTCCTCCCTGATTTCATTTAGCAATGGAATGAAGTTTTTCACATACATTTTTTTGGTTGATTTTACTAGAAAAATACCGAGGTACCTGAGTGCTTTTACCCAGGAAAATCGATATTTCGATTTTAAGTCCCTTTCCTCCCGTCCGTCAACATTAATGCTTAAGATCTCAGTTTTGGCTACGTTGATTTTAAAATTTGATATTTCTCCGTATAGCGTACATAGGTCTAATAAATTTGGAATTGAGGTTTTAGGGTCAGACAAATAGAAGAGGACGTCATCTGCAAATGCCGAAAGTTTGTGTTCGTCCTCACCTATTTTAATTCCTCTTATATCGGGGCACCTGCGTATCCTGGCCAATAGTGGCTCCAGAGAGAGCACAAACAGGAGTGGAGACAGGGGACATCCCTGCCTAGTACCGTTTTTCA
This sequence comes from Rana temporaria, assembly GCF_905171775.1. Classification (NCBI taxonomy): domain Eukaryota; kingdom Metazoa; phylum Chordata; class Amphibia; order Anura; family Ranidae; genus Rana; species Rana temporaria. The sequence goes on from NC_053489.1 coordinate 219,981,284, forward strand.
TTATCAGCTCTTGGGATAAACTACCATTTATTTTTATTTTTGCCCTCGGTTCCTGATACAAGGTTGTTATCCACTCTCTCATCCTTTGACCAAACCCCATTTCTTCCAGGGTGCGTAACATGAATCCCCAGTCTACCCTGTCGAATGCCTTTTCTGCATCTATCGACAGGAGTAGACTGGGGGATCCGATCATTTTCATTCTTTGCATTATCAACAATGCTCTGACTCCATTATCCTTCCCCTCTCTTCCCTGGATAAACCCTGTCTGGTCTGGATGTACCATCTTTGCCATTTCTTGTTTTACTCTCTCGGCCAAGACCTTTGCGAACAGTTTCACATCTGTGTTTAACAGAGATATTGGTCGATACCCTGAGCAATCTTCTTTGTCCTTGCCTTCCTTGTGGATAACTGTTATACTGGCCTCTGAGGCCTCCCGGCTCAAACAAAAGTCTTTACCCAGTCCGTTAAAATATTGGCATAATTTTGGTAGAAGGATCTCCCTACATTTTTTATAATACAAAATAGTGAAGCCGTCGGGCCCCGGACTTTTACCTGTTGCTGTACTGGTTAATGCTATATTAATCTCTTTTTCCGATATTGGTCTATCCATAACTGATGCCTCGCTTCTGTTTATTTTTGGCAGTCCAGCTTTCTTCAAGAAATTTACAGTTTTATTTATTTTTTCTCCCTCCTGCCCCTTCTTTTGTTCTACCGAATAGAGTCTCTCATAATATAGCCTGAAGGTCTCTGCAATTTCCTTTGTTGTATGCATCATTTCTCCTTTTTCATTTTTGATTTTTTCTATATAGTTTTTTGATTTCTTTTTCTGTACTATTCTTGCTAAATGTTTATTAGTTTTATTTCCCCACATATATCTTTCCCTAGCAATTAAGTTAAATTCCTTTCGGGTTTCTTGTTCCATAATATCCTTCAATTCATTTCGTTTATTGACTAGTTTCAAATACAGATCGCGTTGTTTCCCTATTTTTTTGTGTTCCTGTTCTAAGAGGAAGATCTCTTTTATTAATCCTTCTTTTTTCCTATCTTTTTCTTTCTTTTTCCTTGCTCCTTCCGAGATAAAGGTTCCTCTAATCACTGCCTTATGGGCATCCCATAATGTTGCCACTGAGACTTCCTCTATATCGTTTAACGTGAAATACTCTTCCAGCTCCTTTTTTACCCTTGTTAAACTGGTCTCCTCTATCAACAAGTGTTCATCTAACCTCCAATTTTGTTTAGGTCTCTGATTTCCTGAAATGTCTATTATCATACTTACTGGTGCATGATCGGAGATCGTCATGGTTTCTATTTTTGTCTCCACCACTATATCTAAGGTCCTGTGATCTACTAATATGTGGTCGATCCTTGAATAGGTCCCATGGACCGAGGAGTAAAATGTGTAATCCCGTTGGTCAGGGTTGAAGACTCTCCACGCGTCAATCAACTGACTCCTAAACAAGGCATCCCTAAGCTTTCTTAGCTGTGCGCACCGAACATTCGATGTCTGGGATGACTTATCTATTTTTGGGTTGATACATAGATTAAAGTCTCCTCCCATGATTACTCTTCCTCTCCTAAAATCTATTAGTTTCCCTAGTATTCCCAAAAGAAATTTTATAGGTAAGACATTCGGGGCATAGACATTTACTAAAGTACATTCCAATCCCTCCAATCTTCCTCTCAGAAAAAGGAATCTCCCCTCTGGGTCTGTCAGTCTATCAGTTAGTTCGAACCTTATCCTTTTTGAGATTCCGATTGCTATCCCTCTAGCTCTTTTGGATATGGTGTCCCCATAGTACCAAATAGGGAGGTCTGGTGCATATAATCTGATATTTGATCCTAATGTGATATGTGTTTCTTGTAAAAAGGAGATGTCTGCTTTATATCCCTTCAATTCCTTGAGAACCTTATGTCTCTTGGTTGGGCTATTGAGACCTTTCACATTATAGGATATACATTTGATTTGTGGCATCTTTGGTCTTTTCCTTTTTTCTGAATATTTTGGTGAGATAGGCCCCATCCTTCCCTCCCCCCCCCCCTCTCCCCTCCTCCCCCCCCTCCCCCCCCTCCCCCCCCCTCTCCCTCCCCCCCACCCCACACCCCCCCTCCCTCCGCCCCCCCCCCCCCCGTCCACCCCCCCCCCGTCCACCCCCCCCCCACTCCCCCCTCCCCCCTTTTGGCCACCAAGTGACCTCTGAACCAGCTAACATATCCTGGTCCAGATTTCTCCCGGTGGGGTCTGGGATTGCCTCCTACCGCTCATTTTTTTCGAACGATAGGGATAAAGGTCTTTCTCGCCCTCTAGGGAGAGCACGGACCATTCTCCCCTTTTTTCTCTTTTCTCCTTCCCTTCCTTTTTCCCCCCCTGTTCTTTCCCTTTCCATTTCAGCCCCTATCTGAGCTCTACACCCAGCCAGGCAGGTCAGGGGTCTGAATTTCTAATTTATTGCAAAAATCTTTCAGGTCTTCGGGAAATCTCAGAGTTGCGGACCTCCCATCATTTGCTGCTATTAGACAGGCTGGGAATCCCCAGTTATACTTTATTCTCTGACTTACAAGCTGGTTTAAAAGTGGTTTTAGGAGCCGTCTCCTTGCCAGTGTATCAGGGGCAAGGTCCGCGTAAATCTGGAGCTCCATTCCTTTATACGCTAATGGGGGTACCCCCCTCAATTTCTTCCAGATTTTGTCTTTATCTTCATATAACTGGAACCTTACAATGATGTCTCTAGTGCGCTCTGTCTCTGCTCTTTTAGGGTTTCCTACTCTGTGCACTCTTTCTATCTCGATTGGCTCTTCTGGTGTTCGTTCTAATAGTGGGTTAAATATTTCTTGTATTATTATCTTAAGTTCCTCCCCTTTCTCTTCTGGTAGCGATCTTATTCTCAGATTCTGTCTCCGGTTTCTGTTTTCCTGATCCTCCAGTCTGTACATAATCTGTCTCTGTTGTAATTGCATCTGCTCCATTTGCGCTTTTAAGGTGTTTGATTCTAATTCTTGCTTGTCTATCTTCTCCTCCACTGACTCCACTCTAGAGAGAAGAAATCCGAGATCCGTCCGTAGGGTCTGTATTTCCCCCTTGATCGCATTCTCTAGTCTCAGCAACATCTCTCCCATTTCTCCCCTTGATGGGATCTGTAAAGCTGGCCGCTGTTCATCCATCCTGCTATTTTCTACGTCACTTTCTATAGCCCCTTCTCTGGAGTCCATAGATATTTCTCTCGAGTCTCTGCCCTGGGGTTTGCTGTTTTCCACTTTTTTTTCTTTATCTTTATTTATCCTTTGTTGCTTTGTTGCTCCTTGTGTTCGTGGGCTGTCTTCTTTGATCATGAACGATCTAATGGAGCTTGTTGCTGCTTTATCACTTGGTGTCTTCGGGGGTCCCCCTTTTGTGGATCTGCTTGCCATCCTGTTCATTATTCGTCCTCCCCTTCTGATTCTCTTCCCCAGCTTGACCTCCTGTTTCCTCTCCCCTTATCTATTTCTGTTCTGTTTTTTCTTCCCCTTCCCCCTTTTTTTCCTTTTTTTTTTAGTTGGTTTGGCCCCCTGTATTTTTGAATGCCCTTCCGGGGATAACTCTCGTGTCACCTCCCCCACAGCCTTGTCCACGTATTTCGTCTTGCCAGGAGGGGGGGAGACGGAGGGCCTCCGTTCTGTTCCTATATGCTTTCCTGAGGCTGGGGGTACCCCTCCCCCACTTATACTTCTCTCACTCCACCTGCCCCAGTTGCCCAATTGAGTTAACCCCCCAATCCAGGGTGGAGATCGGGTAAGTAGTCGTGGGAGGGAGAGAGTACTGAGGGAAGCGGGGGTGAGCAGCAGACAGGTAGACAACCAGCTGAGGAATTAGCAGCAATTAACAGCAATGTCACCAAAAAAAAAAAAAAAAAAAAAAAAGAAAAAAGCACAAAACCAAAAAAAAAAAGCAAAAAACAAAGAACGGGAGGGAACGGGAGAGAACCTGAGCCCCTCTCCCTCTATATATCTGTATATATGTATATGTTTGTATATGTCTAGCTGTACTCTTTTATTTCCATGTCTGGAATGTCCTATTGATCTCAAGTGTATCAGGTGTATCACATTTGTATCACATATGTTTTCTGAGTACTTAATTCAGGATTTTAATAGGGCTTGAGGACCAATTTGCGTATTATTGCATTCAATGTCCTACCAGTCCCATAGGTTTTTGTTTTGGGTTTTCCAGGGGTGCAAAGTTAGTACTTAAAAGAGCAATTTACCAACAGACTTGTTTTCATTTATTCGGATCACAGTCATTTACCTTCTATTATGATCATTTGTAGAATTAAGTTTAACCAGGTTTAGAGATATGCCAATACTTTTTCAGATCCTGCTTCTCCCTTTGTAGATGTCTCCTACCTTACCTCCGTGCTTCCATCTTCTCTTTTCCTCTGTATAGAGCGTGGCTGTGCTCTGGGGGCTGGGAGCTGACCTTGTTACCTGTGTCGTCCGTGTTACCAGAGTTGGAGCTGCTCCATGTGAACCCAGCAAGCTCAATCCGTCCGCAGCGTATCCAGCCTCCTGTCTCGTGCCGTCCGTCCTTCCCTGCTCCTCACCAGCTGTTCTGAAGTCTCCCTGGTGTGGCAGCGTGTGGCGGCGCAGCAGTACACAGCGTGTGTCTCTAGGCTCTCACTCCTTCTCCTACCGCTGCGGTGGAATGCTGTCTCTGAAGCGGTCCCCGGCGTGTGGTGTGCTGGGGTGTACACCGGCGTCTCATCCCTTCAGGCATTCATCCAGCGCTGTCCTTCCCAGCGGCCGAGCAATCCCATAGGTGTCCACTCCCCCCACCTACGAACGCGCGCGCGTCCTCACGTGCACGTGCGCGCCATCCCCCCGATTCCTATGACCAATAGGTATGTAAACATGTACTTTATTCAACAGGACGGTTAGGAAACAAGTTACTATTATATTTAGTTACAGGAATACAAGATACTATTATATTAATTTTGTTAATCGCAGTTATGTAGATCTAATCTGTATAGTATACTTTTGTGTTTCACATAAATTAACATGAACATGTTTCATTGCAATCTTGGCTGGCACATTTTTTGTGTTATAATCTTAATACAGCAATACAAGTTGGGTGGGCAGCAGCTGGCAGTCAAGCTGTTGACAAACGGAAGCCTAGTAGCCAGCGGCAGACTTTATGCCATGCACAATAAACTTGTGCAGTAGTTCTGTATGCTGGCCAACATGCACAGCTGTACACATCTTTCTTGATTTATTGCTGTATTATTTCTAGAAAAAAAAGTCTGCTAAACTACTCCTGCAGAGCTTGACTTGACCACACGCTACAGGCTTAATCTGAAGTGAGGCACACACAACTTCAAATATTTTATGGCATAATCCTAAAATAATTAGAGCATCACCACAGTATCTATATCAGAGCAAAGGAGGCCAGGCAAAACCTGGCTTTTGATAGTGAGGTGGCCTGGCATGGAACTTGATTGCCTGGATGAAAAACAGAGGCCTTATGAAAATGGATGTGGTCCTTGTATGCAATGACACGCAAGACATGATATTGTACTATACCTGGAGTGTGTTTTTAGTATATCTACAGCCAAAAGTTTTTATCTGTTGTCATTGTAGCCAGCGTCCCTATATGAAGTTTTCCTCTCTATTCTTGTTCTGGTGACAACAAGGGATGAGCTTCGTGTTCAAGTTGAACTCACGTTCGACTCAAACATCGTATGTTCGACAGTTCGTCGAAATACGAACGTTACTGACCGTTCGCACCAAATTCGAGTGGCGTGTCACGGCCCATAATTCACTGCAGTGCATTGCTGGCTGATGATTGGCCAAGCATGCACTATGACCCGCATGCTTGGCCAATCACAGCTTGCAAAAAACGGAGATCCATAATTGGCCAAAGCCAGGGTGGCTTTGGCCAATTATGGCTCAGGGGGTTTAGTACACGCCCCACACTATAAAAGGCCGCCTGCAAGTCGGCCTTGTGTAGTGTGTTGCGGCGGTGGTTAAAGATAGAGACAGAGAGAGAGAAACAGTGTTATTTCAATTGAGTTAGATAGAGCAGGCAGGCAGGCAGGCTAGTCAGTTAGAATTACAGTGTGTAGAGGAAATATATGCATCCCAGGTGTTGTATATGTATTTATACACTATATAGTTTAGCTAGATCCGCTCTTCCTAATTTACTGACAGGCAGGCAGGTGATTGTGCTAGCTGCAGTATTCTCACGTGGTGTACTGTCTGTGTCCTCTGCAATGTGCACCTAAAGCTACGTGGTGTGTTTACTGTCTGTGTCCTCTGCACATTGTGCACCTAACGTAAAGCTGGTGTTTCTCATATTTACTCCTAGAAGCAGAGATCTTCTCATATTAATACTACAGGCAGGGTATATTGTTGCACGTACTTTCACGTGGTGTACTGTCTGTGTCCTCTGCAGTGTGCACCTAAAGCTACGTGGTGTGTGTACTGTCCGTGTCCTCTGCACATTGTGCACCTAACGTAAAGCTGGTGTTTCTCATATTTACTCCTAGAAGCAGGGATCTGCTCATATTAATACTACAGGCAGGGTATATTGCTGCAAGTACTTTCACGTAGTATACTGTCTGTGTCCTTTGCAGTGTGCACCTAAAGCTATGTGGTGTGTGTACTGTCTGTGTCCTCTGCAGGCCATTAGTATTTCTGGAAGGACAACAAGGAGAGGCAGAGAGTCACAAGCCGATAAAAGAGGGCAAGCATGCTCTGCGTCTAGAGGCAACAGTGCTGGTCGTGGATACGGTGCATCCTCATCAGCACGTGGCCGAGGGACACACTCGTCCTTTTTTTCAGCAGCTGGCCGTGTTGAGCCGCAACATGCCGAAGACTTGGTAGAGTGGATGACCAAGCCATCCTCATCCTCCTCATCCTCTCTCACCCAGGCTCAGGGTACTTTGGCAAAGCAGCTGCCAACGCTGCCTCTTCCCTCTGCTCAATGGCATCAGTCACTCCTTCCCTAGCCCCACCATGCCCTCCTGAGGAGTCCCCCGAACTGTTTGACCACAGTGTTGGGTACATGCTGCAGGAGGATGCGCAGCGTTTTGAAGGCTCTGATGAGAGAGGGGGTGCCCAAGAAGGACAGCAATCTGGCAGTCATGTTCCCCCAGCTGAAGCACACTGCTAGGTTTTCTACAGTGATGAGGAGGGAGGGGATGAGGAGGTCACTGACCCTACGTGGGTGCCTGATAGGAGAGAGGAGGAGGAGGAGGCACATCTCCAATGAGGCAGGATGCCCTCCAGGGGCCAGCTTAAGGGCAGCACACCGACTGCATCACAACGCAGAGCTACGCATGTGCAGGGCGCTGCTGTCTCTCAGCGTTATTCCAAAACTTCTTTGGTGTGGGCCTTTTTTGAGACTAGTGCATCAGATCGCACTGCTGCTATTTGTAACATATGTCTCAAGCGTATCTCGCGTGGCCAAAACATCACCCGCTTGGGCACCACATGCTTGACCAGAAATATGTCAACCTGCCATGCAGTTCGTTGGCAAGCGTACCTCAAAGACCCACACCAAAGAACAAAGCGGACCTCTCCTTGTTTCTCATCAGCTGGGATCTCCAACCCCACTATACCCTCAGTCCTCTCTGAAGCCTGCACTGATAGGACTGAAGGTGTGTCACAGCCTAGTACTTGCAGGCAATCTGCAATCTGCAGCGCCAAAAGAATTTCTCTCCCAGCCATCCACATGCCCAGCGGTTGAATGCTAGCTTAGCTTAATTGCTAGCACTTCAACTGCTGCCTTTTCATTTGGTAGATTCTGCCCCCTTCCGTGAGTTTGTGGAATGTGCGGTACCTCAGTGGCAAGTTCCCAAACGCCACTTTTTCTCACAGGAGGCGATTCCGGCTCTCTACCGGCATGTGGAAGGCAATGTGCATGCCTCGCTGGACAGGGCGGTCAGTGGTAAGGTGCCTCTTTAAGCCCTTTCCACTGTTAACCCAATGTGACCACATCAACCATTTCCCACGGCGCTGTAGGTGCTCCATATTATTGCTTACATTCGGATGTCCAAGGTTGTGTGAAGTCTTTATACCATAATGAATGCAAGCAATTCAGTTATGTCCCTCCCTTCCATTCTTTCTTCAAGCGTATATTATGCTCCTGCAGACTCTCCCGATATATTTTATCCCACAGACCTCTCACTGTTTTAATTGCCCATCTCTAGACTTGTTCTATCTTATATCTGCTTGTAAGGGATGTTTTCAGAATTGGTCTCTAAATTAGAATTGGATTTTTAATTATGTCTGCAATCATCTGAAATAAGCACCTTCAAACATTTTCTTCTGATGTTCTGGCCAACACTTTACCACAATATTTTACACTATCAGGTGTTTTTTTCCCATAGTCACTGTCTTACTGCCCACTTTTACCCCCTTTCTGCTCTTTTTTAACACAAATAGAGCTTTCTTTTGGTGATAGTTAAACAAACAAAAAAAATGTGCAAGTCTTCTCCTTCTCCTTCACTGATTGGTGCTGATAGGCTGCACTGAGAGGTGGCACTGATAGGCGGCACTGGTAGGCAGAACTGATGAGGCATTGATAGGCACTGATTGGCAGCACTGATGGGCACTAATAGGTGGCACTGGTGGGCACTGATTAGCAGTACTAATGGGCACTGGTAGGTGGCACTGGTGGGCACAGATTAGTGGCACTGGTGGGCATTGATTAGCAGCACTGGTGGGCACTGATTAGAAGTACTGATGGACACTGGTAGGTAGCACTGGTGGGCACTGATTATAAGCACTGGTGGGCATTGATTTGCGGCACTGGTGGCACTGATTAGCAGCACTGGTGGGAACTAAGGGGACTGATGTCCCTGTAATAGCTTTCTTCTTTTTTTCTCATGCTGTCAGTGTGAGGGAAATGATCAGTTGTCATTGGCTGACAGCTGATCACGTGGTAAAGGGCTGCTGTGTTTGGCCCTTTACCCCGATCTGTGATCAGCCATGTCCTGAGGATTTGGCAATCACAGAGCGTGCCATGGACGCCCTTTCCAGCATTTTAAGCCTGCGCTGTAGCTGTCTATCAGCTATGGTTAAATTGTAGTGTTCACTGCTTTGGCCAATTAGATTGTAAGCTCCCAGGAACAGGGCCCAACTAACCCTCTTGTATTGAATTGTATTGTTGCTGTGTTTTCTTGTATATTGTAAAGTGCTGTGCAAACGGTTGATGCTATATAAATCCTGTATAATAATAATAATCTTCAAGCAATACCAAAACATGTTTCATGTTACAAACACCTTTAAGAATATCAACCTTTTTAGACATTTGTGTGTACTTGGTGACTTTTGGATCAGTGCCTTACTTCTTACCCCCCCCCTCCCCCCCCCCTTATGCAGTTGTCAAAATAACAGGTATGTAAAAAATCTACAAGTTACGTTGAGCTATGTTAATTGGTACTATTGTAATCCAAAGAGCCCTATGCAAAATGCAGTAAGCCATAGCCATAAAACATAATGTATATTTAAAGTCCAATTTGTTTTTACAGACTAGTGTGTGAAGTTTCTATTTGCACAAACCATACGTATACTGCTTGCAGTAATTTTTAAATATGAGAGGTGATTGCTTAAATCTATTTTATTTTCACCTAGAGTGCCCAAGACAGTTCTGGGGTCCAGACTGTAAAGAAAAATGTTCCTGCCATCCACATGGACAATGTGATGATGTTGGAGGACAGTGCACTTGCAATGCAAATCGATGGGGATCCAACTGTGAGAATGCCTGTCTATGCAAGTATGGAAAATGTGACCAAGAGACTGGAAAGTGCACCTGTGAACAAAATTGGTGGGGCCCTCAGTGTTCGAATGCCTGTTATTGTAGTACCAACTCACAATGTGATCAAGCAACAGGAAGGTGCATTTGTCAGCCAGGATGGTGGGCTCGGAGCTGTAACAACCAATGCTCTTGTAACAACTCCCCATGTGATCAACTGACTGGACGCTGTTTGTGTCGGGAACGGTTATGGGGCTCAAGATGTGAGAGAGTATGCCAGTGTTTCAAAGGCAAATGCAATCAAGTGGATGGAACTTGCACATGTGAGCCTGGATATAGGGGTAAATTTTGTCGCGAGCCTTGTCCTGCTGGACTTTATGGACAGGGCTGTCGGAGGAGGTAAGCAAATAAAACTATAATAATTAGTATTGACAGTACCTGATACCTTTATTTTTTTAACTAGATGGTTGGTTGGTAGGGATGAGCTTCGAGTTCGAGTCGAACTCATGTTCAACTCGAACATTGCCTGTTCGCCTGTTCGGTGAACAACGAACAATTTGGGGTGTTCGTGGCAAATTCGAAAAGCTGTGGAACTTTTCCCCTTAACCACTTGCCGACCGCGCACCGTCGTTATACGTCCACAAGGTGGCTCTGCTGGGCGAGAGCACGTAATATGACGTCCTCTCTCCCAGCCGCCACGCGCGCCCCCCGCTCGCCCCCGACTCCCGTGCGTGTGCCCGGTGGGCGCGATCGCCGCCGGGCACACGCGATCGCTCGTTACAGAGCGGGGACCGGGAGCTGTGTGTGTAAACACACAGCTCCCGGTCCTGTCAGCAGGGGAAATGCTGATCTTCTGTTCATACAATGTATGAACCGAGGATCAGTGTTTCCCCTAGTGAGGCCACCCCCCCCCACAGTAAGAACACACCCAGGCATACTTAACCCCTTCCCTGCCCCCCCCCTGCCAGTGGCATTTTTATAGTAATCCAATGCATTTTTATAGCACTGATCGCTATAAAAATGCCAATGGTCCCAAAAATGTGTCAAAAGTGTCCGAAGTGTCCGCCATAATGTCGCAATACCGAAAAAAAATTCGCTGATAGCCGCCATTACTAGTAAAAAAAAATATAATAAAAATGACATAAAAATACCCCCTATTTTGTAAACGCTATAACTTTTGCGCAAACCAATCAATAAACGCTTATTGCGATTTTTTTACGAAAAATATGTAGAAGAAAACGTATCGGCCTAAACTGAGGAAATTTTTTTTTTTTTTATATATTTTTGGGGGATATTTATTATAGCAAAATGTAAAAAATATTCATTTTTTTCAAAATTGGCTCTCTATTTTTGTTTATAGCGCAAAAACTAAAAACCGCAGAGGTGATCAAATACCACCAAAAGTAAGCTCTATTTGTGGGAAAAAAAGGACACCAATTTTGTTTGGGAGCCACGTCGCACGACCGCGCAATTGTCTGTTAAAGCGACGCAGTCCCGAATCGCAAAAAGTACTCTGGTCTTTGGGCAGCAATATGGTCCGGGGGTAAGTGGTTAAAATCCCCACCAGACCTGAAGGGTCTGGAATGGATATTTGGGGGGGACCCCACATTATTTATTTATTTTAAATTGACGGCGGGGTTCCCCTTAATATCCATACCAGACCTGAAGGGCCTGGTAATTGAATTTGGGGGGACCCCACGCTTTTTTTTTTTCTTTTAATGAATTCTCTCAATTCATTATAGCCGCAAGTCAGTTTTAAATGACTTGTTTTCTTTCAGAAATTACACTTTGTGCAGAGACAGTTGCAAGTACGGGAAACATGCGCTATTTCACATGCTTACTTTACACCCCCCCTAGGTACGAAATTTAAAGGAATATTTCACTTTTATTGTTTCACTTTAAGCATTATTAAATTCACTGCTCCCGAAAAAACGGCCATTTTTAAAACTTTTTTTGCATTGATACATGTCCCCTGGGGCGGGACCCAGGCCCCCAAACACTTTTTAGGACAATAACTTGCATATTAGCCTTTAAAATGTAGCTTTCAAACGTTCAAGTCCCATAGACTTTAACAGGGTTCTAAAGTTTAAACAAACGTTTGGTTTGTTCGCAGGTTCTGGTGCGAAACGAACAGGCGGGTGTTCGGCTCATCCCTATTGGTGGGATATCATGTATACCCAACCATTTGTGGTACAAATAGAATTTCAAAGGTTTTTTTTTTTTTTTTTCTGTGTCAACAAAGAGGGACCTGAGTTCTGCCCTAGAGTACTGAATTTACCTGCAGTTCCATCTGCTGTCAAAATCGTGCATTGATTTCCTTCTTCTGTATAAGTGCAATGTCTGTTAATTTCTGACTCCAGTCTGCCATTACAGCTAAGCATTAGTGCAATGAGAGCCCTGCTGTTTCAGCAGAAGGATGAGGCTCTTACTCTATTTCAGCACATCGCGGAGTCCCTAAACATTGCCATTTTCTATGAAATCTGAAAAATTGGTGTTTTTCTATAATTTTAGATTTCATCTAAACCAGTGGTTCTCAACCTCAGTTCTCAAGTAGCCCCAACAGGCTATGTTTGTAGGTTTTTCTTTATCTTGCACAGGTACTTTAAATTAGAGTCAATGGCTTGGTATTTTGGACAGCTATTTTATCAAAGAGAAATTCCCAAAACATGGCCTGTTGGGGGTACCTGAATTCTGAGATTGAGAACCACTGGTTTAAACTATAACTTTTAAATGACTTATTGAATGTGCTACATTTGTTAAATTGGGTGCTTTTCTTTCTAGATGTGGTCAATGTAAGGGACTGCAGCCATGTACCATAGCTGATGGTCGATGTATTGCGTGTGAACCAGGATGGAATGGAACAAGGTGTGATCAAACATGTGCCCATGGTTTCTATGGAGAAGACTGTTCTCTTGCATGCCCCCTGTGCAAGGAAGGACACACCTGTAATCACATCAATGGGAAGTGCTCACATTGCAATCCTGGCTGGATAGGCGATAGGTAAGAAGATGCAGGGTTATGCACAGATTTTTATAATTATGTAAATTAAATTCAGTAAGTTGAATTCCAGGCAAACTGCTGCATACACAGGGAAAATATTAATCTTATCATTGTTTTATTCATACACCGTTGCCAAACAGCACATGCAGATGGGTGACACCACCTATTCTATAATAGTTAATACAATACAATGATATCACCTTCCCCAGCTTGCTGACAAAAACTGACAAATAATTAAACTCTCTCTTCAGCATGACCCTTTTAACACATGTGCAATGCAGCTACCCTACCTTTTCTAGTCAGAGTGCTGCTGTGTAGAACATGACAGAGGCTGTTGTTAAAAAAGTTATTAGTTGTGTATACAATACATTTAAAGGAGAAGTTTGGGGTTCCAAAAAACATACTTAGCCATATAAATGCTGCAGCATCTGCCTGATGCTGCACCTGTCCCTCACTGGCTCTAAGACTGATCACATGATTGCTAATTGCTAAAATTTCAGTCTTCCCAGAATGGAAAGCTCACTGGAGCATCAGGCTGGAAAGGAGGCGGGCAGGGCCGTCTTACTAAGCGGGCACAGCCCAGGGGCCCTAAGTGCTCATGGGGCCCCATCAGGGCATGCTCCAATCCAGGGGGATGCAGTACGGAGGTCAGGTTGCATGATAACAGCACGCACTGCACATTTGACTTGACAGGGGAGAGACGGGCTGCGGGGTGTATGTCCCCCACTCACCCCCTCCCCTTTCTCCTGTCAGCCGAACGGTAAAAAGAGAGAGCAGCTCCAATCTGGTTTGCCTCAACGCCCACCTTCCTGTCTAAGTCCCCATTGGCCACAGCAGAGAAGACACTGGTGATGCATCATGGGAACTGTAGTCCAGGCTGTCACCTGAGCCTCTGTAATCATTGCCGAATGTCGGCTGCTCCACCTGCTTCCCAGCCAGAAGTCTGTGGCTGGGAACGGGTGCACACTTCACAGTGCTCTCTGTGGCTGCCTTTGTTGATCCTGTTACTCAATATCTTACTCACACAAATGCTGTGAATAAGATATTGAGTCCGGCTTCATAGTGAACAGTGCAGGGTGCTGGAGAGGTCAATCATTTTTGCCCTGCCTCCTTGTAATGTGGCAAATCCCTGCTGTGCCAGCAGCTCCACCCCTGATGTGGACACATACAGACATCCCTGTGCTGGAAGTATGGAAGGTGATTGTTTTTCAGACTTATTTGACAGGCAGTAAGGCGGCCCTCACCACCTCTAAATGCTGCATCACCCCACCACAACCGCATGCTTTGCATGCGTTTTGGGGGAAGATTCAACACAGAACTTTTTATTTGAATGGGTTGCGTTTGGTGAGCAGTAATGCCCATCAAATGCAACTGGTGATATAATTCTTGTATAACTCAATATAATTCTTGCTGCAGTCATGAAGAAAAGCATTGTGGCTGCAGCATGTGCACAAGCCCAGCTAAGGATTTTCTGGTGTGAATATACCTTTGCCACTTGCCACCCAACTGCACTATTTTTATTGAGCTTGGGCGACACAGGTATGCCAGACAACATACCTGTTGCTACTTGTTTTCTGGGTATTTGGGGCACACACGCATGCCCCCACCAACCCATGCTGTGATTGGAGACAGCACAAGTTAATTGACAGGTTTCAGCCAATGATTTTGTCAGAAACCTGCTGACCAGCTGTGTCCAATCACAGCATAGAGTCCTGTGTTTACAAACACACAGGACTCTGTACACAGAACAATGATCTGGTTGTTTCTTCTCTGGGGGGAAACAGTGGGAAAAACAACCATGTAATACTTTGCACAGGGGCCCATATTGCTATTAAGATGGCCCTGGCGGGCACAACTGGCTTTGGCTCTAAGCCAGCTGTCAATCAGACAGCTTTGTGGATCCTGAGAATTAAGTGTGGATCCTTCCAGAGTCCTTCCAGAGTCTCTGTGACATCAGCCAACAATGGGCTTTAGCCTGCCGTTAGCTGACTGTGTCACAGAAGTGCAAAAATGAGTGCACTCCTCTGACCGAGAAAAGAAGTAGGTTGAAAAAAAGCTTTGGTCTTACTTCTTTTTTGTTATACAGCTGCATTAAATTGTGTTTTTTATATGTACCCATAGTTCAGGTTTAAGATATCATTCATGTGAGTCTGGTTATGATGACACTTTTTTATGCTCCAAATAATGTATGAAAACTGCAATGAGAAATTCAATAATTAAAACGAATGGGGTCATTCATATTACAGGGTTCTAAAAATGCACTAAACATTTTACAAGGCATACTAATCAATCTTTAATATTCTACTGCATGTTTGTCCTGTCACGGTAACTTCAGGACACCTTGAAAACGAATTGATGTCATCTTGTTTGGTTTATAATATGCTGCTCACAAGACATAACTTAAAACACATTCTTTCTGTGTAGAAATGTCAGAAATTAACATTTCTTTACAGGCTTAAAGTGACAGTTTTATTAGAATAAATAATTAAAGTATATCTAAAGTCAAAACTTTTTAAATTTTTTCTAAGAGTGGTGAGTTGTTAAAACCCCCGTTAAGGTTTTTATTGCTGCCTGTGTCCCTGTTTGTGAAATTCACCTCTTCTACTTGACATAGTGCCCACTGTTGCCAAAACTGGGACTGTCTTAACTGTATTATGCCTGGTACACACAATCGTTTTTCCCGGCGGTAAAAAGTCCACCGGGAAAACCAAGGGGAAAACCGAGAATCTGTTTGGTAGCTTTTTCCCCTACACACGCCCGGTTTTCCTTGCAGGAAAACTGCTATGAGAGCTTTGGTCGGGAAACCTGGCCGTGTGTATGCTCCACCGCAGGCTTTCCCCATAGAAAAAAATTGCTGCCTTAAAAACCGCTGGGACTCCCGACAGGAAAAAAGAAAACATGTTCTCATTTTTCCCACCGGTATTCCTGGCGGTTTTCCTGTCGTGAAAACTGCCATGGAGCATACACACGGCCAGTTTTCCTGGCCAAAAGCTGTCATGGCAGTTTTCCTGACGGGAAAACTGGTCGTGTGTACGAGGCATAAGAGGATTTTCCACACTTTAGAGAGTTTTCCTGGCACATTCTGTTGTGTCTTCAGGACAGGAAGTAAAGGAAAATCCCCCCAATTATACCCAGATGGCAAAGATAAACCTAAAAGAGGTTTTAAGCCTTACTTACTGAATCCAAAACTAAAAAAAACACATTATAGCTTTTGATTTTTAACCTGTCACAAATCTGAACAGTTAGGTAAACTGGAAAAGGCATTGTTCGTCACCAAACCGTTATTGACTGGTTGGGAGAAGTTGCTCTTGGGGGATGTTTTTGTACCATTCTTTATTCATGGCTGTGTTCTTAGGCACAAATCTGATGGAGCCCAAAGGTTTTTTCCAGATGCCCCAATCGGAAAAAGGATTTATCAGCGAAAATTACTTTACTCCAGTCCTTAGCAGTCCAACCCCTGTACCTTTTGCACAATATCAGTCTGTCCATGATGTTTTTCCTGGAGAGAAGTGGCTTCTTTGCTGCCCTTCTTGACACCAGGTCATCCTCCAAAAGTCTTTGCCTCACTGTGCGTGCAGATGCAATTAGCTGTAGGAGATGGTTCTGGCACTTGCTGGATTTTCATGGGCACCCTGAAGTCTTCTTTGTAAAAGCAGTGGAAATGTTTTTTATGGGATTAAGTTCATTTTCATTGTAAAGAGGGACTTCGAATTTTAATGCAATTCATCTGATCACTCTTCGTAACAATCTGGAGTATATAGCAAATTGCCATCATAAAAACTGAGGCAGCAGACTTTGTGAAAATGTATATTTGTGTCATTCTCAAAACCTTTGGCAATGGCTGTACGAGGATGATGAATTCTCCATTAGGGCCTAGTAAAAAGTACCACACAGCACACTGGGTGGAAGGCAGGACTGTTTTTTGGCATGGGTATGGTGACTGACTGATCTGAGCAGTGGCGGTCCTTTCATAGATGGCGTACAGCACCGCCTCACCTATCCATGCGTCCGGCCCCCTGAGCTACATATCTGTAGCGCCGGACTATGAATTCCAGTGCTGCAGGGTGTTTTTTGAAGCACCTGATTAGAGCCAGAGGCTCTAACAGACTTCAAAAAGGTGTCAGCGCAGAGCATTGCTCTTCAAGCCCACCCAGGTGTGACATTAAGTGAATTATTTTTTGCTATTATCACACTAAAGTTCCTGCCTGCCAATCAGAAGTTTGGTCTGTGAGACCTGTTTCCCGATTGGCTAATGTGTCAGGCGATCCTATTGGATGCCTAGGGCTTTGGCGTAAGAGAAGACACGCGGCGGTGGAGGAAGCTGGAGGAGATGACACTGGAGCCTCCGCGGCAGCTGCCCGCACTCCAGGAGGAGAGGACTCCACAGCCCCGCCACATGAGCGGGTAAGTGCCGACCACCTGCGGGGGGTTCTGTTTCATTGCCGCCACACCATGGGGGGGGTTGTATATTTGCCACCCCCCCAATTAAAAGAAGAACCCACCAGCTGCCACTTGATCTGAGTACTGTAGTAAGGGTTATTAATTTCATGGAGAGGGAAAGAGAGTTATTATCTATTAAGTACAGTCATCTTTAATGTAATGAGCTGTCTAATTTAGTAAGAGGGAGACTACTTTTTGGTTGAACAATTTAGATTTATGCAACATTTTTTAAAAAGGTAGGTGCTTCTATTGATGCAACATAATAAATTTTTGGCCCAACCTTTAATAGGAACTTCTGAAAAATGCACATGCATGTTTACAACGGGTTTTTTTTTAACCAGTCTCCTACTCCAAAAAAATGCATGAAGCATGAAAACATGTAAAAATACACAAACACATGCTATAAAATTGCACTTAAAAACACATGATTATGTAGACAAACTTTTGTGAACCTGGTATAAGTTGAAGGCAGGGCTTTTTTTCTCAGAGAAAAGGTGCAAGAACTCGCCCTCCCCCTCCTGGGCCATGCCCCATTCCCACCCGTAGAACCGCTCATCCCCATCCCCTAGAACCATGCCTTTAGAAGAAGCTCAGCCCAGTTTAGCAAAGAGACAGCCCAGTCCAGCATAGAGACCACCCAGCCCAGTCCAGCAAAGAGACAGCCCTGCTTAGCCCAGCAAAGAGACAGCCCTGCTTAGCCCAGCAAAGAGACAGCCCTGCTTAGTCCAGCAAAGAGACAGCCCCGCTTAGTCCAGCAAAGAGACAGCCCTGCTTAGTCCAGCAAAGAGACAGCCCTGCTTAGTCCAGCAAAGAGACAGCCCTGCTTAGTCCAGCAAAGAGACAGCCCAGCCCAGTCCACCAAAGAGACAGCCCAGCCCAGTCCACCAAAGAGACAGCCCAGTCCACCAAACAGACCGCCCAGCTTAGTCCAGCAAGAGACCGCCCACCTTAGTCCAGCAAAGAGACAGCTTAGTCCAGCAAGAGTTCGCCCAGCTTAGCAAAGAGACCACCTAGCTTAGTCCAGCCAAGAGACCACCAAGGCCAGTCCAGTTCACAGACCACCTAGCCCAGTCTGCAGCACAACCCCATTAGTAGCATTTTGCTCACAGTCACAATAGTAACATATTAGTTTACATGACATGAGGGAGGCTAGTGAGGAGGACCGCCTGGCTACCTACCTGATCCACGATCAGATAGCGTGACACACAGTGCCAAACCGATCTCCTGGACAGCACTGAGAGGCGGGGTAGAGCCGCGGAGTATACTCCACCTTCCGCTCTCACGTGCTGCAGCTATTCGATCCCTCCGGGCAGTGGCAGTGCACAGCAGGTTACATACTGTAGGAGGAGGAGGAGCCGGGGCTACACAGGATACGGATGGAGTGCTCTGGCGGAGGTTCCCCCGCGTTTGATCCCTCAGTGGGCAGCAGGGCAGGGCGCAGGCTATACAACAAGGAGGAGAGGAGAGGAGGGAAATGAATGCTCTGGCGTTCCGGTGCGTTCCGCCAGAAAAAAAGCCCTGGTTGAAGGTAACCTGTGGTGGTGAATTTTTTCGCTGTATACTGGGATTTATTTGCCCAGGTCTGTGACGGGTTCACTTTAAAGGTTAATTATACCAGTGCGCTACAGTAATGTAACTATCCTGATACATAACAAAAACTTTCTTTCCATTGTATTTTTTTGCAAGCATTTACAGTGTGTAGCATGGGTAAAAAGTCACAGTTCAAGTACAAAACTGCTGCTTACGTAGCTCCAAGTTCCACGCACTAAGATGCATTAGCTGGAGTTCCTCTACAACCTCAATAAGTTATCCATTTTGTGGGGGGAAATTTAGGGCTGACAAGAACAAGACACATATAATAGTATTATTTAGCAGCCCAACAAGTCTAGCTAATGTGCCTTGGACCCCTGAATACAAGTATGTTAATTCACATGCTGAGAATGTTGTGTCATTAACATAGAATGCCTTTTTTAGGTGTGAAACAAAATGCCGCAATGGGACATACGGTGAAAACTGCGCCTTTGTTTGCACTGACTGCTTCAATGGAGAGTGTCATTTTGAGACTGGAAAGTGCCTTTGCAGTGCTGGATCTCATGGGGCATTGTAAGTATCCATTTTGTACTTTTAACATTTACTCAAAGCTGATAAGTTGGTATTACAGTCATGTAGTTGATTGCAGTGAGGTGGATGCATACAAGCAGCTTGTACACCTTTTGATAAAATGCAAGTGGACAGCCTGAATTAATGTTTTAATTCACTGTGGTGCTCAGTTGTGTAAGCAATTTGCTGCTAAAAAGAAAGAAAAATCTATTTTTATTTTTTAAATTAAACCCAATGCTTTACTGTTTCAATAGTTGTATTGTTGTCATAAAAGGTAACCTTCAAGAAATGAACATTGAATTATGCCATTTCCTCATCCTTAAAAAGGCGTTCCACCCAAAAGTGAAACATTCGCTTATCTGATTCCTCCTCCCCTCCGGTGCTACATTTGCCACCTTTTGGGGGGGGGGGAGCAGGTACCTGTTTTTGACAGGTACCCCGTTGCCACTTCCGTTAGACCTCGCTGCGGTGACATACGTCAGAAGTTAAGCCCCCTTCTCCTCCCTCCTCATTCCCCTGCTTCTGGGCCAATAAGAGAGTGAAGCGTGCTGCGCACATGCACAGTAGAGATCCGACTGTGAAGCCGTAAGCTGCCGGGTTCTCTTACTGTCAGTGGTGGCGGCTGGGGTACCGAAATTGCTGGATTCCAGGACAGGTAAGTGCCCTAATAATAAAAGTCAGCAGCTACAGTACAGTACCGCTTTAAAGTAGAAGTTCACCCTAAAACTAAACTCTCTAAAACTACTTGCATCCACATTCTAGGACTAATCTTTCTAGCCCTGTAAAGAAGAAATCGCTATACATACCTTTTCTGAAGCCGCTCGGGTCTGGTTCCACGCTGAGCTGTCAGTGACGGCTTCTCTGTGGAGGCAGATGCAGAGGAGGCAGCCGACAATGTAAGCCCCATAGATACCCTGTGGGTGACGTCACTTCCTAGGCATTTCTCTGATGTTATCGGTTCTTTCCTGCACAGAGCTTCCGCTAATAGAGACCGTACCGGATCAGCTTTAGAAAAGATATGTATAGTGATTTTAGTTTTAGGGTGAACTTCCACTTTAATATCTGCTCTGAGTTGGATACTGAATGTCTCCTGTATCTGCTTCGAGGGGGCAATAAGGAAATGGATTTTTATCAGTATATGGACAATATACTGGTCGTTGAGGCAGGGAGAAAAATGTAGGGCCAGCAGACTGTGATTGAGAGAATAGAGAAAAGATGGGAGTGAGTATTGCTATCCCTAATTTCCTGAGAAGCAGTCCATGGATTGTGATTCATATGTTGGTTAACAGTCCTGTTTCCAGTTGTGGTTTACAAATTTTATCTAATGCCGCGTACACACGATTGGAAATTCCAAGAAGAAAACCGTGTTTTTTTTTCAAACGGAATGTTGGCTTAAACTTGTGTTGCATACACACGGTCACACAAATCTTGTGGGAAATTCCGATTGTCAAGAACGTGATGATGTACAAGACGTACGACGAGCTGAGATCAATGAAGTTCAATAGGCAGTTCGGCTCTTCTGCTTGATTCTGAGCATGGGTGTTTTTTTGCATGGCAAAATTGCATACAGACGATCAGAATTTCCCATAAGAATTTTTTCCATCGGAAAAATAGAGAACCTGCTCTCAATCTTTTGTTGGCTGAAATCCCAACAGCAAAAGTCCGATGGAGCATACACACGGTCAGAATTTTCGTCCAAAAGCTCACATTGGACTTTTTTTTTCGGAATTTCCGATTGTGTGTACGCGGCATTACAAAAAGCTTTCTCTGAGAATGCTTGTTAACCTTTAAATAATCATTATGCCATTCAATCTATCTTTAACTTTGTAAAAAAAGTATGTGTTGTCCTCTTTTTTAGAGGGGTGTTATAAGAAATGGCCCTCGCCAAACAGGATACTGCGCTATACTCATAGGTAAATAAGAGAAGCAGGAACTTTGCTAAGTGGAAGAGTGGCTATAATGACAGATGGGGATTCCCTTCCTGGGAAATTAATTAGTAATCTAAACAAAGTAATTGACAGCAGAAGAACTAAAACAACCAGCATATAACATTAACTATAAGCATATACACTATATTGTCAAAAGTATTGGGACGTGTTCCTTTACACGCACATGAACTTTAATGGCATCCCAGTTTTAGTCCGTAGGCTTCAATATTGACATGGATGAGCAAGTTTTGGGTGGAGGAACTTGACTGACCTGCACAGAGTCTTGACCTCAACCCGATAGAACACCTTTGGGATGAATTAGAGCAGAGACTGTGAGCCAGGCCTTCTCGTCCAACATCAGTTCCTGACCTCACAAATGCGCTTATGGAAGAATGGTCAAACATTCCCATAGACACACTCCTAAACCTTGTGGACTGCCTTCCCAGAACAGTTAAAGCTGTTATAGCTGTAAAGGGTGGGAGAAACTCAATATTGAACCCTATGGACCAAGACTGGAATGCCATTAAAGCTCATATGTGTGTAAAGGCAGATGTTCCAATACTTTTAGATGCACACCGGTATAAAAATAATACAAGCTTTATATAAGAAAATATAATAACAGCACATAGTTAAAAATACATATCCATTATACAAAGAGCCTGACAGTAGTCCTGGTGGAATTGTGCACATATCCCTGAGTATATATCTATGTATTAATAGAGATACCTCCAGATGAATGTTGCCGCAAAGCCTAATTGCACAGGCCCTTGAGGATGATGCGGCATCTGTCTTTGTGTTAGGGGCCTGAAGATATGATCAGTGGTCACAGGGGTATTCTCCAACTGTTGTCCGACCAGCAAGGAATAAAACTTCTGTAATCCAGGAGTTAGCAGCATGCACAGGACTTTCTTTCTTTCTTTTTTCACTTCTACCTTCTGGGATTTCAAAACCAACCACCACGGGCAGGAAATGCATACATAATATTTTTATAGGCATTTAAAAATTCTGACAGTAGAGGGCAGCAGATCGCTACATGTGGCTGTTTTTTTCAAGCTTATTTTGTTTGACAGCAATAAGAATATGAAACAGCCTGTTTATAAAGGCACCAGGTTATCATCTGGCGGAGGCAAGAGGGCCATCTATAGGTTTTTCTGCAAAACTACATTGAAACGTTTGTGGGAGAGCCTGTAGCTCCTTGTGTGGTGCCTTGAAAACAAGTTTTGGGGTAAGAGGGAATTTCATGTGTACGTACTAAGTATGAATAGAATTCAAGTTTGAAGATGTGTAAAATTGAACCTGCAATTGACATGTTTGCATTTTTTTGAACAGGCAATCTAAGTTCACCTGCATGGCAAACTGACAGCTACTGCAGCTGGAAGTCAATCATTTAGTAGTGGTAACACTCCTCAGATCCCCACATGCACTAGCCAAGGGATGTGGAAAAGAGGCCCTTGCCTCATCCCAGCCAAGCCGCATGCTGGGATGTGGGTCTGGAATGAAATTTGGGGCAAACGCTATGCATTGTCCTTTTCCTTTGCTATTTTGTGCCCCTACAATCTATACAGGACCCACAGTACGGAGGTTGAGGGGAATTTCCTAAATTGACCTTGAAAAGGCCAGACAAAAACTTACAAGATTCAGCTCCCATAGAGTTCAATGGGGTTTTACTGCTATTCTTGGGGTTCACTTAGTACTAAGTAACAATTTGTAAGCAGTTTGCAATTTGTTAGTATGTTGTCCACGTGATTTTCCACTTTTTGTGAACTTAGAAGTGCACTTCTCTGAGCACCCTAGGGTTTGTGACTGTCATGTTCTGGCTACCTAGGACCAGGAATATAGACAGGTGCTGTCTGTACTCAGTTTGGATGCAGTGCAAGAGATAAAACAGAGGTCTGATGTACAGTATGTTGTGTTGTGTGCTGTAAAATTATATATTTTAAGACGCTAACATAACATATTAATGTATTTTTTTGTGAAATATAGGCTTGAAAAACAGTTCTACAACCATTGTGACGTAAAAATGTGTAGCTATTAAAATTGTATTCTGCAGTTTTTCAGCATACATGAGGTTTTAAATGTTTTGGGGTTTTAAGTAAATTTTAGTCCTAAAATTAGCATTTTGCCATGCAACATGAGGTTATGCTGTGTAGCTTAGACTGTGCTTTTCAGAAAACTTGTAAAAGTTTCAGGACATTATTAGAAAATATTTAAAGGGGTTGTAAAGGTTTTGTTTTTTATTTTCTAAATAGGTTCCTTTAAGCTAGTGCATTGTTGGTTCACTTACCTTTTCCTTCGATTTCCCTTCTAAATTAGTTTTTTCTTTGTCTGAATTTCTCACTTCCTGTTTCTCCTCAGTAAGCTTGCCCCTGTCATCCGAGTCGTTCTGGCTGGGGGTTAGTCAGTCAGAACAGCTTACTGAGGAGGAACAGGAAGTGAGAAATTCAGACAAAGAAAACAAAGAAAAAAAAAACATTTAGAAGGGAAATTGAAGGAAAAGGTTAGTGAACTAACAATGCACTAGCTTAACCACTTCAGTACCCACCCATAGTCATTTGACGTCCACAGATGGGATCTCCCATCCTGGGTGTACATCGTATGACGTCCTGGGCTTTGTGGGGGGATATCTGAATAAAGCCTGCAGCTAGAGGCATCAGTCAAATATCATTTGTTAGTGCCAGCGATTCTTTACAACATAGGAACGATCATTGCGGTGGTTCTTATAGGCGTCCCCCCCCCTCCCGCCGCCATCCGGTGCTTCTTCGGGCTCTCCCGAGCCATCGGGGGCCCGGAGAAAGAATCGTCCAGCGCAGGCAGGAAACATAGAGATGACTTGTGACCAGATGGTCACCAGTCATCTCTATGACCATCGGAGGCCCGGGCGCGATGTGATGACGTCACGCCCGGGTACCCGTAAGTAAACAAAGCCGCGATTGCGGCTAGTAAGCAACACTAATCATGAGATTGTGAATTTTTTTTTCACCGATCTCATCTTTTCCAGCCTGGAGGAGAGATGCAGGGTCTTATTGACCCCGCATCTCTCCATAAAGAGGACATGTCACAAACATTTCCTATTGCAAGATTTGTTTACATTCCTTGTAATAAGAATAAAAGTGAAAAAAATGTAAGAAAAAGTGTAAAAAAATAAATAAATAAGTAAAAAAATTATAATAAGAGAATAAAAAAAAAAATTAAACCGCCCCTGTCCCCGGTAGCTCGCGCGCAGAAGCGAACGCACACATAAGTCCCGTCGACATATGTAAACGCCGTTTAAACCACATATGTGAGGTATCGCCGTGTGCGTTAGAGTGCCAGCAACAATTCTAGCACTAGATCTTCTCTGTAAATCTAAACTGGTAACCTGTAAAAATGTCAAAGCGTTGCCTATGGAGATTTTTAGTTACCGAAGTTTGGCGCCATTCCATGAGTGTGCGCAATTTTAAAGCGTGACATGTTAGGCATCTATTTACTCGGTGTAACATAATCTTTCATATTTTACAAAAAATTGGGCTAACTTTACTGTTTTGTTATTTTTTTAATTCATGAAAAAAAAAAAAAAAGGCGTTTGAAAAATTATTGCACAAATACCGTACAAGATAAAACGTTGCAATGACCATCGTTTTATTCCCTAGGGTGTCTGCTAAAAAAAACATATATAATGTTTGGGTGTTCTGCGTAATTTTCTAGCAAAAGAATGATGATTTGTACATGTAGGAGAGAAGTGCCAGAATAGGCCCGGTATTGAGGTGGGTGTATAAAAGCCCGGTATTGAAGTGGTTAAAGGAACTTATTTAGAAAATAAAAAACAAACCTTTACAACCCCTTTAAAGCTGATGTTTAGCTAAGATTTTTCTTCATTGTGCAGGTAGCTGGGTCCTGTAGAAATCTTCACTACAAGGATGTCCCCTGTTCCCTTCCTTCTTTGAACTTCTGGCACCGCAAGGGTTAAGAAGTTTGGGTCTCCACGTTGAGCTCCACTAAAGATGACCTGATGGGGGGGCCTGCCCCTCTCATCCATTGGGAATTCTTCTTGCATTGGTTAAATTGCATGTAACAGGGGTAATCCAGTGGCTTTTTAGATATGTGGTTACAGGCAGTTGTAATCAATGAAAATGTTCTTCCTGGATGAGAGGGCAGGTCCCCATTGAATCATCTTTAGCACAGCTCAGCCCAAAGAACTAAAACTGTTAACTTCCACAGTGCCAGAAGTTTAGATAAGGAGAAGGATGGGTGCAGTGAAGATTTCTCTAAGATCCAGCTGCCTGCACAACATTGGACATACTTCAATAGAGGTAAGTAGTACGACTAAAAATTAGCTTTGATTTTAAACAGAAAGTCATATAGTGGGGATGCAATATTTTTTAAACAAACAGCTGCATTTCTGTCCTGTAATCCCATAGAAAAACAACTGATGTCACTTTAGTGCCACCTTCTGCTTGGAAAAAATAGACAATAATAGGCTGTGCAGAAAATTTTCAATATCCAATGTCAGACTTCTCTGTCTGTTGTGCAGGCATTGTCATTTTGACACACGTTCAAAGAAATGGCTTTTGAAGCACTGAGCTATAAAAACAGGCAGTGCACTCAAAAAGATAGCAACCTAAGCTATGCTGCTGACGAGTGGGTAACTGTAAATTGAGTTTACTGTGTGCTCAGTGCTCAAAATGACATAACAAAGTATGAAAATACTTAAATAGGAACAATTCCCCACTTGCCAAAAAATTACCCCAACTTCGAACAGAGGGATCGTCATATAATGTTAATTTGGTATTGTAAGCTTTAAGTTGGAGAGCTGAAGGAAGTGTTATTAGACTGCAAGTGTGATTACTGCATTGTATTCTATTAAGAATTACTAGCCCGTTTTCCGATATCAAAAGTGACAGCATCTGCTGGGGAGAAATAATATTGGTGTAACATGTTGCAAATGGTGGAGTAATGCCCCGTACACACGATCAGGCTTTTGCCTGGCCAAACTCGCATTGGAATTCCGATGGAATTCCATTGGAGTAAAAGAGGGCAAGTTCTCTATCTAAACTCTGATGTAATTCCTCTGAATATCCAATGGAAAAAATCCGATGGGGCAGACACACGGTCGGAATTTCCGATGAAAAAATACATCTGACTTTTTCCATCGGAAATTCTGATCGTGTGTACGGGGCTTTAGTCTTTAAAATGCTAATACTGAAATGAATATTAGAATGTTAATTATAAAAAAAACAAATCACTTTCTTACCCCTCATTTAGAATAATGTGTCCAGTTCTGGCGACCTCACTTACAGAAAGATATTGATAAAGTAGCACAAGTCCAGAGACAGGCAACAAAAATGGTGAAAGGTTTTGGCATAAAACATATCCGGAGTGACTTCAGGAACTTAATATAAACAGTCTGGAGGAAAGAAGGGAAAGGGGAGACATGACTAAAACCGTTAAATACATGAAGGGGGGAATAAGGTTCAGGAGGGCAGTATTTTCAATAGGAAGCCAAGATCAAGAACACAGGGACACAACCTCAAACTAGCAGGAGGAAAGTTCAAAACTAAGAAAGTATTATTTTGTTGAAAGGGTAGGTGATGCTTGGAATACACTTAGGCCTCGTACAGACGGGCAAACATGTACGATGAAAACGGTCCGCCGGACCGTTTTCAGCGGACATGCCCGCCCGGAGATTTCTGTATGATGGCTGTACACACCATCATACAGAAATCTGCGCGTACACGATACGCGGCGACGAGGCCGCGCCGTCGCGGCGACGTGCGCGGCCCTGGCAGTTCAATGCTTCCACGCATGCGTCTAAGTCATTCGACGCATGCGAGGGATGGCGGCCGCTCGGACATGTACAGTAAGTCTGTACAGACGACCGAACATGTCCGACAGACAGGATTCCAGCGGGCATGTTTCTAAGCAAGTTTAGAAACATTTGCCCGCTCGAAAACGGTCTGGCGGGCAAATGTACGCTGGAATCCTGTTCGCTCGGCTGTACAGACGACCGAACATGTCTGCTGAAACTGGTCCGCGGACCAGTTTCAGCAAACATGTTCGGTCGTGTGTACGGGGCCTTACAGGAAAGAAAGTGAGTCAGTCAACAGTAAGTAGTTTGAAACATGCCTGGGACAAACGTTGATCTATACTCAAAATGGGCAGACTCAACTTTTTTTGATGCCATCACTCTTCAATGTTTCTGTGTTTTTATGTTGATATTTTAACTAAACTAACTGAAGGTTCCTGTATGACAGTCTTAACAAGTACCAAATCCATAGTTGCATAGTTACAATGTCCTTCTAGTTCAACCTATAAAAGGGAAAAACAAAAAACAAAATATCATACAATTCACTATAGACAATCCTATACACACAGTTGATCCAGAGGAAAAAAAAAAAAAAACAGCAATACATAATCCAATTTGCTCCAGCAGAGGAAAACATATTTCCTGATACCCTGAGAGGCAATTGGATATTCCCTGGATCCAGAATCCAGTCCTTTTTTAAAGAAATCTACTGAGCTGGTCAGAACCAGCTCTTGGGGGAGTCTATTCCACATTTTCACAGCTCTTACTGTGAAGAAACCTTTCCGTATTTGGAGATTAAATCTCTTTTCCTCCAGACGTAAAGTTTTCCCTCTGTCCTCTGTGATGACCTTAAAGTCAATAACTTAACAGCAAGTTCACTATATGGACCCCTAAGGCCCTGTACACACGATCAGTCCAAACTGATGAAAACGGACTGAAGTTCAGTTTCATCAGTCCAAACCGACCGTGTGTGGGCCCCATCAGTCAGTTATCCTTCGGTCTAAAAATTTAGAACTTGCTTTAAAATTGAACTGATGGACTGATAACCGATAGGTCAGAATGGATGGTTAGTATGTAAAAGCATCGGTTCAAAACCCGCGCATGCTCAGAATCAAGTCGACGCATGCTTGGAAGCATTGAACTTCGTTTTTTTCAGCACGTCGTTGTGTTTTACGTCACCGCGTTGGACTCGATGGTTTTTTTAACTGATGGTGTGTAGGCACATCAGACCATCAGTCAGCTTCATCGATTAACCGAGGAGAACGGTCCTTCAGTCCGTTTTCATCAGTTTGGACTGATTGTGTGTACAGGGCCTTATGTATTTATATCCTCCTTTCAAGAGAAAATGCATTCAGTTCCTCCAATTTTCCCTCATAGCTGAGCTCCTCCATGCCTCCTATAAGTTTGGTTGCTCTTCTCTGCACTTTCTCCAGTTCCCTGATATCCTTTTTTGTGAACTGAAGCACAAAACTGAACTGCATATTCCAGATGAGGTCTAACTAATGATTTGTACAGGGGCAAAATTATACCTCTCTCTCTCTCTCTCTCTCTGCAGTCCATGCCTCTTTTAATACAAGAAAGGACTTGCTTTGGAAACCACAGCTTGGCATTGCATGCTATCATTAACTTATGATCTACCAAAACACCCAGATCCTTCTCCACCATTGATTCCCCCAGTTGTACTCCCCCAGTTTCTATTGATGTGCAAAAATCACCAAATAAACAAAAAATATTTTTTTCTCCCTGACTGAGCAAAATCCTCCATTTGTGTATCACACACCAATTCTTCCAGACACTGCAGCTCACAGTGGGTGGGTTTTAGCAACAGAGACAGTGTGTGGCCGGGTGTTGATTGACAAGCTTGTGAATCAGCAGTGACAACCACATCCCCTGTAACATCTTCTCATCCCACTGTAGTCAAAGCAGGCACAGCCTACATGAGAATGCCAACTCTGCTGTGAAATTAGGAACCATTGCAGGAAGCTTTATTAGGTGGACATAACTGGCAGGCTCAACTGGTATTTGTGAGTAGAGATGGGCCCGATATTCGAGTCGAACGTAACTTTGACCCGAACATCGGTTGTTCGTTTTTGGTGCTCGCGAGATGTTTGCCTGCCGACGAACGCCCCACAATGCACTGCAAGATCGCAGTGCATTGAAGGCTGCTGATTGGCCAAAGCATGCACCTGACTTGTATGCTTTGGCCAATAACAGCATGATGTACTGTAAGAGCCATGATTGGCCAAAGGCAGGGGGCTAAGTCCATGCCCCACACTATATAAAGTTGCTCACATGGCAGCTGTGTATAGTGTTTATGAATGGGGATAGATTAGGCAGGTTAGTTAGTGGATTGAGCGTGTAGTCAGTGTAGAATATATAATAGAGTTTAGTCAGTGTAGTGAATATAATACAGTACAGAGTATATGGTGCAGTCAGTGTAGTGTATATAACTCAGTGCAGAGTATATAGTGAAGCCAGTATAGTGTATATAGTGCAGTCAGTGTAGTATATATAACACAGTGCAGAGTATATAGTGCAGTCAGTGTAGTGTATATAATGCAGTGCAGTTAAAGGGGGCTTCCAGATTCCGATAACCCCAATGCCTGCAGACCCCATCAACCACCGGCCAGGGTTGTCGGGAAGAGGCCCTTGTCCCCATCAACAAAAGTACAATGTAATTTGAGGGGCACCTGAAGCATCCTCCCCATGTTGAGGGCAAGCAGCCTGGTATGTTTAAGGAGGGGGGCGCTCGCTCATCCCCCCCCTTCCTGGTCTGCCAGGCTGCATGCTCCGATAAGGGTCTGGTATGTATTTTCGGGGGCCCATGAATTTTTTTTTTTATTTTGTTGTGGGGTCCCCCCCAGTCCATACCAGGTCCTTCTGGTCTGGTATGCTGTGGCACGTTCTGTACATTGTACTTTGCAGGCACACTATGGGGACCCCCTGGGAATATTTCATTTTTATTGTTTCACTTTAAGCATTGTTAAAATCACTGCTCCTTTAAAAGCGATTGTTTTAAAAACTTGTTTTGCATTGATACATGTCCCCTAGAGCAGTACCCGGGTCCCTATACACTTTTTATATCAATAACTTGATTTTTTCATGTTCGTGTCCCATAGACTTTAATAGGGTTTGCCTGTTTACTAGAACTTTTTGCCTGTTCAAGGTGTTCTGGTGCAAACCAAACCAGGGGGTGTTTGGTCCATCCCTATTTGTTAGACTTTTGGGGGACTGGGGGAAACTGAAAGTGCAGATGCACTTTTAATTGCACGATGCAGTACATATTTTTTTAATGGGAGGGCATAGTTCTAATTGATTTAATTATTACTTTCAGCCCCCTCATCCATGTCTTTAGTAGGGGGTTTCAATAGTATAGGGATCTCCCTAGCAAAGAGCTAACCGACAGCTTTAAGCCGTTGTACAGTGGAACAGAGGTTAACAGACTTTTCCATTAGAAATTAAAAATCAATGACTCTAGTAGGAGCATGTCTTTGTAACCAGCACTTACCAGCCTGTCAAGACTGCTTTAATTATTTGTGAATGTTTATGGAATCAGGCTGCATGTCTATTAGCTTCTGACAGTGACTGCTTAAACCGCACAGGATTAAAACTGATAAACATTGTATTAAGTAAATACATTTGTTCAAAGAAAATTAAAATAGGTGTTTTATTGTTTCCCACCAACAGATTAAAAGAACTTCTGTTTAGATTGTTTATAATTGCATTGTACAATTTTCTTTCTGTGCCAAAGTATATTAGACAATCATTCATGTTTAGCGCATGACATGCAGAACAAGGTAATGAACTTAATTTAAATATAAATTACTTGTTCGGAGCTAATCTTAAAGTCTGAAAAGTCTGAAGTGTGTGTATGTATTTGTGTGTTTCCAAGGGAGTGATATAGGCCTGTTTTGCAAATTAAAAGGAGTTGTACGGAACAGATGGATTTAGGATCTTGTTCTATAAGTAGTAACATATGATGGGATATGCAGTAACATTTTTAGATTGCACAATATAGGAAAAACACCAAATAAGGTCAAAGGTTGAGGTATCAAAGATATCTTGGAAACACAAACAACTTCAACAACATACCTCCATGTGTATTTTGATGTGTTTTACTTAAACACAAAGAAAATGTATTTTGTTTTTCAAAGGTAATGTTATAGCATATGGATTTTAATTTGCTAATTGTTGGCTAGCACATATGGTTGATGTGGTAACTGTAGAAGTCCTGTGAAAGCCATTTAAGTTAGACATCTTTCTGAGGTCAAGGAAGATTTATGACCCTCATTACACTACAGGACACTTCGGGGGTATTTACAAAGAGCCTGCCAGTAATCCAGCTTTGAAAATGGTCATCTTGCAGTTTCTCAGTTCTACTTCACACATCATTTTCTGCCATATTTGTAATTATCTGCTGTTTAACTCTACAGTATGTAGTTGAAACACCATGAAGTTGAGTGTCAAAGATGGAAAGTGACATTTTTGGCAAGATATGCAGTTAACATTAAATGGTTTGGTTAGGATACAAATTAGAATGTACAAAATCTGGCTATCCATGTGAAATGTACGAATCCCTGGCAATCTTGTTAGTGATCAGAGGCTTGTAATAATCATTACGTGTATGGTTAGCTACAGTATCATGCACACATTTACTCCAGTTTACCCAACACATGTGTTAAGGTATACTGCATTAGGACACAAATTGGAATGTACAAAGTCTGGCTATCCATGGGAAATGTACAAAAACCTGGTAGTCTTGTTAGTTAAAAAAGACATGTGTTATCTTGTTAGCAGGGCTTTTTTTCAGGGGGGAACTTGGGGGAACTCAGTTCCACCACCTCTGGCTCAGACCCTTTGGTGCCTGCTCACCACAATCACTTGTAAACACAGAAGTCTGGTTTCTGTGTTTACAAGTGACAGCTCTGCACTCTGTGTGTAACCCCCCGAAACTCTGCACTCTGTATGTAATGCAATCCTGGTATTTAATGCACCTTTAAGACCCTTCTACTGTTTGTGAAATCTTAACGGGACGTGGTTGAGTTTCTGCACCTATTTTCTGAGAAAAAAATCTCTGCTTGTTAGTGTATGCTGGGCTATCAAGGCCAAATTCACACACATTTATGCAACACGTTTTCCTGTGCTAAGGTGCACTGTGGTTGGATACAGATTGCAATGTAGAAAGTCTGGTTATTTATATGAAATGTTCAAATAGCTATGTTAGTTGGAAGAGGCATATATTATTCATTAAGTGTGTGCTAGGCAATTACAGGCAGATTCACACAAATTTATAAGAAAGGATCATTACATTAATGTTGAATCCCATTCTAGAACTAATTATGGTTAAAACTGCCCCCCTCCCTTTTACCAACTATACTAACTACCTTGTAAAAGAAAGATGCATATACTTACTGTAATTATTCTCAGAGCGTTCCAGTCTGGTCATGTGATCTCCCTAGTGGCTGGCTTCAGGAAGAGGAGAGAGTACCAACAATGGGTGGAATGCTTGGATGGTGATGTCACCCATAGGCTTACTATGGGGTAGCCATTGTCTGCTGGCCACTGGGAGTGGATCACATGACCAAACTGACGCGCCCTGCGAGTAGGTAAGTATATACATCTTCCTTCTACAGGGTAGTTATTATAGTTGTTACAAGGGAGATGGGAGTCATTTTAAGCTTAGTGAGTTCAAACCTGGAATTTCACTTTAAGGCAGTCCATTAATGTTATAAGTGTATATAATATTGCGCAATCCAAATGAGTGACGTGAATCTAGGCTGCCAACATAACAAAGAGGATGCTTCGTGAAAGGTATGTGACTAAAAATGTAGCGCCCAACAAAGGAAGAAAAAGGGAACCCTAAGAAAGGGATCTCTAAAGTACCAAAAAAGAAGGAAAACAATCCAGTGATGGATAATCTTTCATCAGCTTTGGAATTGGTGTAAAGTGTGCAACCATGTGAGGTGAATATTGAACATATAGATGATAATAAGTAAATAACTATACCAGGTACCTTGTATGGGCACCTACGTATATTATTGAGTCCAATGATCTGGGACCCAAAACCCTTCCTGCCAAAAGGCCACTAGTATCAATGCTCCAGAAAGATGCACACTAGCAATGATAACAATTAGGTGGTGAGTAGATACAGTCAGCTCTTACTCAGCAAGTAGGTGAGTGAATACAAAAACAGCTCCTATTCAGCAAATATTTGATGTATCAACATACACAAATCCTGAGCTTAAATGTGTGACACTCGTGCAACTAGCTTTCAAACTTAAAACATTGCAATTCATTATTCAAAAACAAAAGCAATAATGGTGTGAAATCAAACATTAATAGTGGATACAGTCCTGCAAAATAAATCCCGTGTTGAAAAATAAAAAGTGCCTTTGAGAATGACACCCACACATCAAGTCCTTGTGAGGAATGTGAAGTAGATGTATCTATATATTCTTCCAATTGTGGAGTGGAGCAGATATCCTCAACCAGACAACTTTCAGAGATAAATCAATAAATAAATGAGTGGGTACTCTTACCAGAGCAGTTGGACCCTCGACTCACCGTACGGTGGGAGGGTCATCAAGGCTTGTACAGACCGATTGTCTGGATCCAGGAGTCCTCACTTTTATGTTCAAGAATGACTTGGTTGTTCAAAGGTTGTATTGTAACAGACGTCTCTCTGTCAGTAATAGCTCAAAACACATGCGGAAGAAGAAAAAATAGGGGTGCTCCTCATGGTGTAAAACTATTATATTTAATAGTATAAAAAGTTCCAAAATTCACAATACGTGATGGGAATGCAAATAGAATCATAAAAGAGGCTAACACAGCCACACGTGATGAAAAAACAGCAAACCGGAAAAATCAATCACAAAACAGCAAAATGAAAAAATATAGCAGCAAACTCCCACCTTTGGATAGGTGTGAGGAGTGTTCCAAAAGTTTAGAATGCAGCGGAGGTACGTTGGAACGGTCACCCTACCGGTTTCGTCGTTTCGTTGCAATAAGGACTTCAACTGGGGTACCCCAGTTGAAGTCCTTATTGCGACGAAACCGGTAGGGTGACCGTTCCAACGTACCTCCGCTGCATTCTAAACTTTTGGAACACTCCTCACACCTATCCAAAGGTGGGAGTTTGCTGCTATATTTTTTCATTTTGCTGTTTTGTGATTGATTTTTCTGGTTTGCTGTTTTTTCATCACGTGTGGCTGTGTTAGCCTCTTTTATGATTTTATTTGCATTCCCATCACGTATTGTGAATTTTGGAACTTTTTATACTATTAAATATAATAGTTTTACACCATGAGGAGCACCTCTATTTTTTCTTCTTCCGCATGTGTTTTGAGCTATTACTGACAGAGAGACGTCTGTTACAATACAACCTTTGAACAACCAAGTCATTCTTGAACATAAAAGTGAGGACTCCTGGATCCAGACAATCGGTCTGTACAAGCCTTGATGACCCTCCCACCGTACCGTGAGTCGAGGGTCCAACTGCTCTGGTAAGAGTACCCACTCATTTATTTATTGATTTATCTCTGAAAGTTGTCTGGTTGAGGATATCTGCTCCACTCCACAATTGGAAGAATATATAGATACATCTACTTCACATTCCTCACAAGGACTTGATGTGTGGGTGTCATTCTCAAAGGCACTTTTTATTTTTCAACACAGGATTTATTTTGCAGGACTGTGTCCACTATTAATGTTTGATTTCACACCATTATTGCTTTTGTTTTTGAATAATGAATTGCAATGTTTTAAGTTTGGAAGCTAGTTGCACGAGTGTCACACATTTAAGCTCAGGATTTGTGTATGTTGATACATCAAATATTTGCTGAATAGGAGCTGTTTTTGTATTCACTCACCTACTTGCTGAGTAAGAGCTGACTGTATCTACTCACCACCTAATTGTTATCATTGCTAGTGTGCATCTTTCTGGAGCATTGATACTAGTGGCCTTTTGGCAGGAAGGGTTTTGGGTCCCAGATCATTGGACTCAATAATATACGTAGGTGCCCATACAAGGTACCTGGTATAGTTATTTACTTATTATCATCTATATGTTCAATATTCACCTCACATGGTTGCACACTTTACACCAATTCCAAAGCTGATGAAAGATTATCCATCACTGGATTGTTTTCCTTCTTTTTTGGTACTTTAGAGATCCCTTTCTTAGGGTTCCCTTTTTCTTCCTTTGTTGGGCGCTACATTTTTAGTCACAGTCCATTAATGTTAAATGAGAATGCAGCACACCTAAGCGTTCACAAAAAAATATTTGCAACCTTTTTTTCAATATGCCATACAGATGGTGACTCACATATGTGTTTTGTTATTCACCTAAACACTTGTGCATTGAAGTACATTAGTAAGGTGTTTTGGGTGCCATTCACATACCTCAGATCGTGTTATGCAGTGTATTGCAGTAAAACGTGTGTTATGCTGTGTGTTGCTGAAACATGCAACTGTGAATTCAGCACTTCTTTTAAGGACTGGTAAGCTGCAATACATTGCATTATTTGTACATTGAAACCTTGGATTGCAAGTAACTTGGTCTGCAAGTGTTTTACAAGATGAGCAATTTTTTTTTTATACATTTTAATTTGATAAATGAGCAATAAAAAAAATGACTTGCAATACGAGTAGCTTAGGATCCGACTTGTGAGACTCCACGTTTGAAATCCCATTTTGGTCAGTGATGCACACTGAGCTGTGGTAATGAAGCCGTGCAAGTTCAGCTGAATTT
This sequence comes from Rana temporaria, assembly GCF_905171775.1. NCBI lineage: Eukaryota > Metazoa > Chordata > Amphibia > Anura > Ranidae > Rana > Rana temporaria. Next base: position 220,017,010 of record NC_053489.1, read on the forward strand.
TCACAATTTCACTCCCGCTTGTCAGTCCCGATTTCAGAGACATCTGTGCAGGTTTCTGCACAGATGTCAATGTAAATTGCAGCCCGAAATCGCAAAAAAGTAGTACAGAAACTGGTACAGCGCCACAGATTGCTATTGCCGACAATTGTCGCTGATTTGACATGGAATTTGACATGTCAAATCGTACCAATGTGAACCAGGGCTTATGGAGGCTTTGTGAAAACAAAATGCTTATGCTCAAAAAAGAGCAAAAGGAAAGCACAAGCTTCTTCAAGCTCAAATGCCTGTAAAAGCATTTTTTTTGTTTGTTTTTTTGAGCTGTAGTGTGCATGAGCCCTAAGTTGTATTCTCATCTTAACTGATGTGATTTGGATCCAACATTACAGGAAGATTACCCAAGCATTCCCTGAAGTTTCCTTGAAGTCACATTGCTATAATCATTTTATATGGACTATAGACTGAAGGACTTATGAATAAATGTTGTGGAACGAATCATTTGAGTTTCATTTATTTCTTATGGGAAAATCTGCTTTGATATACAAGTGCTTTGGATTACAAGCAAGTTTCTGGAACGAATTATGCTCGCAGTCCAAGGTTTTACTGTATTTGGGTTTGGGAAAATTTCATTACATCTTACTATATCAATGGTCGCTAAATCTTTAGTAAATTGACCCACAATAAATCATTTGAATGCAGAAAGACTGAGCTTTGGGCTTTGTTTTTTTAATGTAACCTTTTCATTAGGACTCTGTTCTGCTCTGTTCAGTGATATTCTAACTTTGTGAATATCATTTTAGTTTCTAAAGGTAGCACTTGGAAATTACTGGTTAAAAATACCTTTTTGTGTCAACAGTCATAGTTGACTCACTGTCAAATATCTTCGCTTACAGCATAAAGCAATGTTTTTTTCCTGGCTATGCCACTCCACTTTAATAGAGTTAATTTAATATATAATATACTCATACATATGGTTATTATTAGGGTAACATTTGCCTAGCACAACCTCCAAGTTGAAGTATAGCCTATAAATTAGTTCTATAAATTTCCTCAGCAGGGACTGCTCATTTTTTTTTTATCCTTAATAACACTAACTTCGCTTCACCCAGTACATACAGCACCGTATAAGGACTGGGTGCGTGTGCACATTCACTGCAAATTGTAACAGTATATGTGGAGAATAAAAACAGCTCTTTTGAATAATAATTGAATGGTATATTTTCTCTAATATTGATCATGTGAGCTCCATTTAGGGATAAAAAGCCTCTGGCTATTGGACAATTACGGTGTATTAGCTGCTCGCGCATGTAGCAAATATTCAAATAAAATATTCACCATTCAAGGACCTAGAATTACTATAATACCTCTTACAGAGAAGTTTCTAAGTCAATATTTTATATATATATATATATATATATATATACATTGAGTAAAAAAATAATTTGACAAAGAAATGATCCGTCTACAATTTTAATGGTAGGTTTATTTTAACAGTGAGAGACAGAATAACAACACAATAAAATTTAGAAAGATGCATTTCAATAAAGTTTTAAATTGATTTGTATTTTAATGAGTGATATAAGTATATGACCCCTTTGCAAAAAACATGACTTAGTACTTGGTGGCAAAAGCCTTGTTGGCAATCACAAAGATCAGACGTTCCTTGTACTTGGCCACCAGGTTAGCACACATCTCAGGAGGGATTTTGTCTCTCTCCTCTTTGCAGATCCTCTCCAAGTCATTACGGTTTTGAGGCTGACGTTTGGTAACTCAAACCTTCAGCTCCCTCCACATATTTTCTAAGGGATTATGGTCTGGAGACTGGCTAGGCCACTCCAGGACCTTAATGTGCTTCTTCTTGAGCCACTCCTTTGTTGCCTTGGCTGTGTGTTTTGGGTCATTGTAATGCTAGAATACCTATCCATGACCCATGTTCAATGCCCTGGCTGAAGGAAGAAGGTTCTCACCCAGGATTTGACGTACATGGCCCTCTCCATTGTCCCTTTGATGCAGCGAAGTTGTCCCGTCCCCTTAGCAAAAAAAAAAACCCAAAGCATAATGTTTCCACCTCTATGTTTGATGGTGTTCTTGGGGTCATAGGCAGCATTTCTCCTCCTCCAAACACGGAAAGTTGAGTTGATGCCAAAAAGCTTGATTTTAGTCTCATCTGACCACAACACTTTCACCCAGTTCTCCTCTGAATCATTCAGATATTCATTAGCAAACTTCAGATAGACTGTACATGTGCTTTCTTGAGCAGGGGGATCTTGCAGGCGCTGCAGGTTTTTAGTCCTTTTCGGCATAATGTGTTACCAATTGTTTTCTTAGTGACTATGGTCCCAGCTGCCTTGAGGTCAAGATTCTCCTGGGCTGATTTATCACCGTTCTCATGATCATTGAAACTCCACGAAGTGAGATCTTGCATTGAGCCCCCAGGGAGATTGACAGTTATTTTGTGTTTCTTCCATTTGTCACCCTCTCACCAAGCTGTTTGGTCAGATCTTGTAGCCCATTCCAGACTTGTGTAGCTCTGTGGACAGGTGTCTTTTATACAGGTAACAAGCTGAGATTAGGAGCACTCCATTTTAAGAGAATGCTACTAATCTCAGCTTGTTACCTGTATAGAAGACACCTGGGAGCCAGAAATCTTGCCAATTGGTAGGGGATTAAATAATTATTTCACTAATTAAAATGCAAATCAATTTATAACTTTTTTGAAATGCGTTTTTCTGGATATTTTTGTTGTTATTCTGTCTCTCACTGTTAAAATAAACCTACCATTAAAATTATAGACTGATCATTTCTTTGTCAGTGGGCACATGTACAAAATCAGCAGGGGATCAAATACTTTTTTCCCTCACTGTATATATATATCAAATCATTTTCCGCACCCCCATCAAATCATTCTCCGCACCCCCATCAAATCATTCTCCGCATCTATTACCTTTTGTACCACCACCCCCTCCCTTTAGAATGTAAGCTCTACGAACAGGGCCCTCCTGTACCTTCTGTATTGTACTGTAATTGTGCTGTCCCCCCTCTACATTGTAAAGCGCAGCGTAAACTGTTGGCACTATATAAATAGTGTAAAATAATAGGAGAGGAGAATGTGAGTGGACATCTCTCTAAACTGAAGAGGATTTCCCTCTTATTGTGGGTAATGCAGGGCTCGCCCACCAACCAATACACATATACACTAGACCTAAACACACCTGTGCTCCAGTGTACCACAACAATTAGTTGTGTATGCTTTGTGCATTCTGATGTGCTATGTTGTCAGAAATCATATTAGTGTATTTTTTTTTTTTCTGTTGAGGAACGCTGAGAACCCATTCAAACTGTTGTGACACAACTTTCCTCAACTCACAAAAAATGCTTTTGTCAGCGGCTAACGATAATCACAAGTGAACCTGGCACACTGGATGTACCCAAGTTGACTGAGCGATTCCTACTAAACTGGCTGAGATTTAAAGGACCAGATTCACAAAAAGTTACGCCGGCGTATCAGTAGATACAACGACGTAACTCGCAATCTAAGCCCGTCGCATGTTTAAGTGTATGCTCAAACTGAGATACACTTAAACCTACCTAAGATACGACGGCCTGCGCCGTCGTATCTTAGGGTGCAATATTTCCGCTGGCCCGCTAGGTGGCGCTTCCATTGAGTTTGGCGTATAATATGCAAATTAGTAGATACGGGGATTCACGAACGTACGCTTGCCCGTCGCAGTAAAGATACGCCGTTTACGTAAGAGGTATGTCGGCGTAAAGATAAAGCTGCCCCCTAGGTGGCGTATCCTATGTTAAGTATGGCCGTCGTTCCCGCGTCAAAATTTTACGTTGTTTGCGTAAGTCGTCCGTGAATGGGGCTGGACGCCATTTACGTCCATGTCAAAACCAATGACGTCCTTGAGACGTCATTTAGAGCAATGCACGCCGAGATATTTTAGGGACGGCGCATGCGCAGTTTGTTCGGCGCGGGGACGCGCTTTATTTAAATGAAACACGCCCCCTACCCGCCAAATTTGAATTCCGCCGGGTGATTTACGCTACGCCGCCGCAACTTTACAGGCAAGTGCTTTGTGAATAAAGCACTTGCCTGAAAAACTTGCGGCAGCGTAACGTAAATCAAATACGTTACGCCCGCCCAAAAATACGTCCATCTACGTGAATCTGCCCCAAACTGTCTATGGCCGGACTTAGACAGTTGTCATTTAAACTGGATACTCTTAGTATCCTTTACACTTAAAGCACCTTTTTTGGCCACCAAACTGTTCTTCAGTAAATGCCTATAAACTTCAGGTCAGATCTAGTATCCTTGTGTTCCTTCAGAGCTGTGTGCACTCCCCAAAAAATTGCAATGCACACTCCTAAGAGTGTACAGTGCTCATCCAAATTGATCCTTCCTTCCTTTATATTTTCCAATTTTATTTGGACCTCCTGAAGCAAAGAAGTGTCTAATGCATAACATTTTGTTGCTTTCACATGAATGGCGTTTAATGCTCATAACATAATGTTTTCCTAATACGTCACATTATAGAACACGGATCCTTCAGCCCCTCAGTCTTTTCAAAAGTTCTTGGCTTTTGACTGCCTGCAGAATCTTTGTTTATGGGACACGCGTGGAGAAGATTTTAAGCAACGTATGAATTTATTATCGGTTTGTGCATTTGATGAGTACTGTGATCTATGACATTTAACTTAGAAGAAAATGAGATCTTGGTTTTGCTTTGAAAAGAAAATGTCATCTTGATACCAACTATGAAACATGTGATGCCTCTCCAAGATTCAGCTGTTTCTGCTGTTTTCTTATTATTTCCGCTGCGCTTCAAAGCCACGCTGAGTACCTCATGAGGACTTTGATATTAAAAATCACTCGCTTTAAAGCTTTGTATGTCTCTTGTGGGCTATAGTATGGTTACCATGAGGAGATCCGGATTTGTAATCCTAATTAAAATAGTGTTCTTAGTGAATTCAAAATAAAAGCGTAACCTTTTGACCATTCCTCCTTTACTGCTAAGTAGTATTTGGCTTCTTTGAATAAAATAAATGTATACCATAGCTTCTCTAGAAGGTTTTTTGCTTAAAGTGTAAATCATAGTCCATTGTGAATAGGTATATACCAAAAGGAAAAGAGCACTACATAAACATACTCATAAATTTTCGTCTTGTGGTTTAATACATTTTTCTGTTGGTCTTTATGCATATGACATGATTGCCGTCACTGTTGCTCCTGTTCTCTCAAGCTTGGTTTAGTTTGAGGGAAGCGACAGTGCGTACAAATTACCTTCCTAGGATGTGTAAGTGACAGCTACAACAACAATTCCCATGAACAGTAGTAGCCCCTGGCCTGACATCACCCTTGCCATGTTCCTTGGTTTACCCAATTCTAACCCTTTCACTTTTCAAAGGGATAGATAAGCTGGTCTTTCACTCAGTAGTGTTAAAATCTTGGAGAGCAGGACATCACATCAGGTGTTCTGAGGAATGGACACCAATGTAAAAGGCCAGTGTAAAAGGGCCAACTCAGTAGCTATGTTTTAGTTCTGTCTCCCCATCAGCAGGTGTTCTGTCAGAATCGGTGACCTGTCAGATAAGGTAACGAAAGTGACATTCTGTCAGCTGTGCATGCATCCACCGCTACCAGGTTTGCTCATCTGACAGAACACTAGACATGTGCACAGAAAATTTTCGTTTTTTTTTGTTCCGGTTCGTATCGTTCCGTAGGTTCGTTCCCGTTCGTTTTTCGTAAGACGCCCGTTTTCCTGTTCGTTCCCGTTCGTTTTTCGTACAACGCAATTTTTTCGTATTCCGATCGTTTCGTATTTTGGTTACCGTTTTATTTTCGTACATGCGGGATGGTTTGTTATTCTGTTTAATTCATGCTCGTTACTTGTCAGACAATAATTTTCGTGAATTTTCGTCATTTTGTACTTTCGTAAATAAATCGCGGGATTCGTGGCACTTTCAACACGCGGCTCATCCATATTAACTATTGTTAAGCCCCATACACTTGGTCAGACTTTTTTAACAACAAACATAAAAACTATCGTTTTACCGAACGTTCGTTCGTTTTTAAACTCCATCAGAAAACCATTTTTGGGTTCCAGGTTCAAAAGTCTGGCCAACTGATCTCCCTTCAGACGAAAATCCACAGAAAAGTTTATTTGGCTTTACTGTACTTCTGTACTCAGCACAAAAGAGAAGCTGCTTCACTAACTACACTCACTCAAAAAAACGAAAATCACATCTTATAACAAAAGATTTGCATTCTGTATTTTGAAACCAAATTACGAACAGAAAAAAGGAATTCAGAATACAGAATACAAATATTTTGTTATAAGATGTCATATGAACATACAAACAGAAAAAGGAATCAAACAAAATACAGAATGCAAGTCTTTTGTTATAGATGTAATTTTCGTTCTTTTGCCGTTTTCGTTTTGTCGTATTTTCGTCGGATCGTTCGTTCGTATTTGCGGTTGTTCGTTATGCGGCTCATTCGTAATCCCGTCGTTTTCGTATTTTGGTGCTTTCATTTTTTCGTATGTACACATTATTCTGCGGGTACGAAAATGAACATTTTCGTACGAAAATAACATTCGTACGAACGGGAATGCACATATCTACAGAACACCTGCAGTCAGAAGAAGCACCTAGTACACTCAGCTACGTCTTGAATTTCACAGTAATTTGGGCAATAAAGTGAGCGTATATAAATAAATATAGTATATTGACATCTGTGATGCTGTTTGGATGTTACATTTTGAAAGAAACTGTACACCGGCAGTAGGAAAGTGGCGGAGACCATGTTGGTAGACAACACACCTCACTGCTCAGCGCTAACAATTTAGGCTTTCAAAATGTAACATCCAAACAGATGTCAATGCATTTTGCATTTTTTAGAAAAATTATTTATTTGATATAGGTCGCTCTGTGCAGAAGGGAAATAATCCTCTCCTTCCATAGCCACTTTGTAGAGGGTGAGATAAAGTCGTTTCATAGAAAACTCTTCTATTTTATGTTCCTATCACAGTACCATATTTCATTTAGCAGGTGGCCCTGGAAAAGTCTAGTACACAGAAAGATCTTAAACAATCAGTAATTTACAATTCCATTTTTGTAGGGTTTCAATGGAAAAACTAATGTCATTAGTGTGGTATATGCTAATTTTAGCAATACTAGCAGCTGTCTACTATTAAAGTCTGTTGTCCGCACACAGCATATTGGGGGTGATTTACTAAAACTGGAGAGTGCAAAATCTGGTGCAGCTGTGCATGGTAGCCAATCAGCTTTGAACTTCAGCTTATTCAATTAAGCTTTGGCAAAAAAAAAAAAAATGAAGCTGATTGGTTTCTATGCAGAGCTGCACCAGATTTTTCACTCTCTACTTTTAGTAAAACAACTCCATTGTGTCATAAAAATGTTCCTAGCATAAAATCAAGTTGTGTGTATAGCTGACAATAAAACCGCAGTATTTCAGTAAACGCCTATACTGTTTTTTTCCCCCTTGCATCCCTTTCTTTAACCATTCCTTTCTTTTCCCCTTCCTTTTCTTCTCTCCTGCTCTTTTAGCTTTGTCCCTCCCTTCCTCCCAACCCTTTCCCCCCTTTCCCTTTCTCCTCCCCTCTTCCCTTCTCTTCCCCTTACTGATTTTTCAGCTTTTTCATGATTTATCCATATACACTGTATTTTATGCACCATAAGACTATAGTCCTGTTGTATACACTGCATGTTAAACAAAGTTTACTAAGTTTTACCATGTTTTCTTTACATAGTATATTATACATAGTAATATGATAAACCTCAATGTGTTCTGCATACATAGCATTGAAGGACTAAAAGTCCTCTCATGTTTATATTTTATATAGCAAAAGAATACAAGTCCCAGTATGTACTGTATATTATATACAAGGGGAGGGACCACAAGACTGAGCATGCCCCGTATACACTATGTATCATTCACCAGTGGACTTAAAATCTCAGCATGACCAATATACATTGTATATTATAAATAAGAAGACTACAACTCCCAACATTTTATATAAGCAGTGTATATTATACCCCTCATTGCTTTTTTATTGATTTTTCTTATAGTATTGCATCCCCAATATATGTTTTACCTAATTAATTTTAAACTGTCTGTAATAAGTCTTTTCTTTAGTAGGTATTTTGGCTTTATACTCGTCTGAACGCAATTGCTATTTTGCATTTCTGTTTACTAAGGTGTGGGCATATGAATCTGGAGATTACATCATACATACCTGTGTAGGTAAACACCAGTGCATAAAAATATTGGCATACTGTATATATACAGTATGTGAGTACACACACATACAGCTATTCACCTCTATGGGCAGCTGTATGCGCAAGCTGCCTCCCAAACCATGGGAAACTGCCAGATTGTTATGCTAGACCCTATTAGAACCTCCAAGGTCCATGTCATTGAAGTGTAAATGTCACTCAATAGTAATGCATACATTTTTTACCTGCTCCTCTACAATTAAGCCCAGTTTTGGGGCAAAACGTGTATGAGGACCCAGGCAGAGATTCTCTGTTTATGTTCTTTAGATGAATAAGGTTACCCACGTTTTTTTTTCCGCAATGCAGTCAGTTTTTTTCTTTCGGATTTGTGTGTGTGAGCATAGGACAAGTTCATTCTGGTGCTCAGTACTCAATCTTTCATAAGAGTGACCCAATTCAAGGCTTGAGAGCAGTGTGCCCTACACTTTTGCCATAAAAATAACAGCCAAGAACAAAAGACAGACTAAAAATTGTAGTGTCCCCTTGTCAGTAGCATATCGGTGGTTGGGATGAAATGCCTTCTTACATTAGTAGTCAGTTATGAAATGGCCCCTGAAAGTGGCAGTTAGTGGAGCAATGCACTCTTACATTGGTAGTCAGTTGTGGAAACTCTCCCTTTCAGTAGACTCAGTGGAGAAATGTCTCTTTTTATTAACGGTCAGTGGAGAAATGCTTGCTTACATTGGTGGGAGGTGGAGAAATGCCCCTTTACATTGGAGGTCAGTGAGAAATTGCCCCCCTTACATTGTTTGTCATCACATGTGGGAGAACAGTCTGTCACTTCCCATTTCTTAAAGTGGTTTTAAAGCCTGAAAGTTTTTAACCTTAATGCATCACGGTAAAAAACCTTCAGTGTGCTGCTCCCCCAGCTCCCCCCCCCCCATACATTACCTGAGCTCGATCTTTATCCAGCATGCACAAGAGCAATGGCACTCTCAGTTCTCTCATTCTCATAGAGAGGCAGCAGCAGGAGCCATTTGGTCAATCACAGCCAGTGAAAAGGCAGCAAGGGACAGGGCCAAGCCACACTCTGTGTGTCAAAGGAGCCGATTTGGAAAAGTGCATGCAAAAGTGCATGGGGGAGGAGCGGACAGTGATGGCATGAGATACAAGACGGAGGATCATGGCTGCTCTGTGCAAATCTATAGCACAAAGCAGGTAAGTATTACATGTTTGCTATTTAATACAAATAAAATGTGAAACTTTACAATCACTTTAAGACACCCCTAGCAACCTCTGAAGGAGTCACGTTGAGAAAGCCTGGTCCAGAGAACTTCCAGAACTACAGCATGCTAAGATTTTGTTTTTTTACTTGCAATACAAAGTTTAAGTTGTTGGACACAAGTATCACATCATCCAGAACTACAGCATGCTAAGATTTTGTTTTTTTACTTGAAATACAAAGTTTAAGTTGTTGGACACAAGTATCACATAAGATTCTACGATAATTGCAAGATTTGATTTAGCAAGGATTGGGGAATGGAAAGCAGGAAATAAACCTTTGCAAAAATGAAATACACATAGCAATTGAATAAACAGGATAATAAACATTATTTTGGAAGAACATTTTATGAGAAACATTTGTTGAACAAAGAAAATGCACTGCAGTTTCTCTTGCTGAGCAAAATATTAGTCATAAGAAAATGCAGAACCACTATAAACAATGAGAGTCACAAGACAATAGTTACTGGTGCTTACCCTGAATCCATATGCCCACATTGTTTCAGTATGCTGTCCTCCACATCTGGATCTCCATGCAATTCATGCCTTTGACTTTTCCTGTGTTCATTGTTTTCTTAAATAAGAAGTGATGCCAGTATTAGATATGGTTGTCTACTCCAGCAGAATACATCATCCGCATATGCGCCTTAGAAATTACCGTGCACTTTCATTACAGAATTGTTCTGCATAAATGTCAAACTCCAAGGGAAACAGTCTAAACATATTATTAAGCACTAAACAATGGTATAAATATGTTCAGAGTTGGGGATCAGAATCATTTTTCATGTTGTTGTAAAACGAAAACTGCACAGTTTGCCCAGCATAAGCCCATTAATAAAATACATTTCACGTTGTTATCAGGTTTTTACCTCTAGTATATTGTGGTATCGACAGATGCATTTTTTTCTGCATAATACCTATGTGTCCATTGTGAGATTTGCTGGATCTACTGTGTGTAAAGCAGGTTTGGAACCACATTTTCAAAATTTTCCCCCAATTCCTTGTACACTATTTACTTTATAATTCATGATTTATACACAGCAAAAACCATGCTTGGAATATTTTCTGCTTTTTTTTATCTCTAAACTGACCAATAATTTGGCTTCATACATTATATTGTCAAAAGTATTGGGGGCGCATGAACTTTAATGGCATCTCAGTCTTAGTTTGTAGGGTTTAATATTGAGTTGGCCCACCCTTTGCAGTTAATACAGCTTTAGGAGTGTGTCTATATGTATTTTTGACCATTTCCTTAGATGCGCATTTGTGAGGTTAGGCACTGATGTTGCTCTAATTTATCCCAAACGCCAAGGTCAGGAGTCAGTCAAGTTCCTCCACCCCAAACTCACTGATCCATGTTTTCATGGACCTTACTTTGTGTACTGGTGTGCAGTCGTGTTGGAACAGGAAGGGGCCATCCCCAAACAGTTCCCACAAAGTTGGGAGCATGAAATTGTCCAAAATTCCTTGGTAAGTTGATGCCTTAAGATTTCCTTTCACTGGAAATAAGAGGCCTAGCCTAGCCCCTGAAAAATAACCCCACACCATAATCCCCCTCCACCAATTGATTTGGACCAGTGCAAAAAGCAAGGTCCATAAAGACATGGATGATTGAGTTTGGGGTGGAGGAACTTGACTGGTCTGCATGGACTGGCCTTTGGGATGAATTAGAGTGGAGACTGCAAGCCAGGCCTTCTTGTCCAACATCAGTGCCTCACCTCACAAATGCGCTTCTGAACAAATGGTCAAACATTCCCAATAGACACACTCCTAAACCTTGTTGACAACCTTCCCAGAAGAGTTGAAGCTAGTATAGCTGCAAGGGGTGGGTCAACTTAATATTGAATTCTACAGACTAAGACTGGGATGCCGTTAAAGTTCATGTGCGTGTAACGGCAGGCACCCAATACTTTTGACAATATAGTGTATGTCAGAATTGGTTGTAAAGAAAAGGTCTGTTTTACCAATGGCAACCATTTGTGCTCTCGCTTGATATATTTATTTACCAGCCCTTAATATAGAAATTACAAATTAAATTGAATGGGTTAGGGAAAGAAGACAATTCTCCTTTCACAGGCATTAGATAAATGATCTCTGTTAAATTAGGTGATCTCTAAAGTATTGCTATACCTGATGAAATACAGTCATTATGCTGCCTATTTAATACTGTATATTAGGGTTGTCCCGATACCACTTTTTTAGGACCGAGTACAAGTACCGATACTTTTTTTCATGTAGTCGCCGATACCGAATACCGATACTTTTTTTAAATGTCATGTGACAGTTTTCAAACCACAATACAGACTAAGGATATTTTCTTTAGAATTATGAAGAACTCTAACTCAAGACATTATAAAAGAATAAAAATGAGTAAAAATGAATAAAAATGTTTTATTTGCTTGTCACGCAGTAGTAAAAAACTAAAAGAATTTTCATAGAACATGTTGATAAATACAAAAAAAGTATTCTATTTAGGTATCGGGAGCATTTGCGCGAGTACGAATACTCCCGCAAATACTCGGTATCGGTCCCGATACCGATACTAGTATCGGTATCTGGACAACCCTACTGTATATCCTCAGTTTGTTTTTCCATTGTAAATTGTTTTGTGAAATCTTGTTTAATTATCTTTTGCAGACTCTTGAAGAGTTAGCTGGTTTTAAATTAGATAACTAATTCTAGGCATGAAGCATATCACAAGACATTTTTAAAAATACATTTGTCACAAAACCAATTGTCTATATTCTAAACTTGCCATTGCTCAGAACGATTAGATTCCATTCAGAATAAACAAGTTCAGTTTTTCACAGCACCAGTCTGCATGCCAGGAGTCAGACAGTGATAGCTTTTATCTAAGGCTTCGCACAGGTAGTTTGCTTCCATACAAGAATGCTTTGTGCTTTTTATAAAATTTTGATTTAAATGCATGATTTTTGGATGTGGTGTAGACATCATTGGACTGACACCAAAACAATATTGTTTGCTTTCTTTTTAGCTGCAACCTAACTTGCCCCGCTGGCCAGTATGGTATTAATTGTGATCTGTCTTGTAACTGCCATGACAATAAGTGTGATCCCATCACTGGAGCATGCCACATGGGTAAGTTTACAATGATAATACTACACATACTAGACATTTTAATGCTCTACCAACAAAATCTATTCATGCTAATTGTATATATATGGACATGGCTTGTGTTTTTTTCCTGATACAGGTTAGGAAATATAATCAGTATTCCTCAAAGTACTTCATGCTTCCCTGGCAACCAAGAACTTGACATATCCACCAGCATATAAGGACCAATCCTAATAAGATTCATATGCCCAAAAAAATCTCAACAATTTGTGAAAGCATAGTTATGTAACCACAAAACCAAGCTCACCTTTTCACATTGCCACCTTGGAGAGAATGCCAAGGACTTTGATCACTCTCAAGAAAATAGGGTCTGTTAGAAGTTGTGAAATATAGCCTTGATTCACTGCCATGTATTGGAAGAGTTGGGAAATTGGTATACAGATTCAGAACTAGATGGAACGTTTTAAATGTAATTTTTTTTACCTTAACTTAGCCCCCACTTTTAAAATATTAATGAAAACAGCATTTATATGTAACCCATTTGTTATCCCAGGGCACAAATCATTCTGGTAACTTTTGAGAAAAGGTATCAAAAATACTTTGTTGTCATAACACTTTGAAGTTTATATCTCTTCTGATTTCTCATGAAATTGGGAGGTGTCAACACAAATAAACGAATTAGAAAGAAAGGGTAACCGCTCAGATGTAACCAGAGAGCCTCTGTTATGTACTGGAACGTACCTTGTAGCCAGAGCCTAGTGTGCAGGAGGAGGCCTCTCTTACAGCCCCGGAGCTGCTGGAGTTGGGACAGCAAGCTCGGGAGCACGGCGAGGTAGGAGTGCCTGGTGATGATAGCAGCTCGGCACGGTTGGTGGTCCTTCGGGACGGTGGTTGCAGGAGACAGCGTCTCTGGAGCTGGGACAGGCACTGGATAGCAGAAGCTGGTGAAGCAAACCGGGTAAGCAGATAATCAGGTGGGTTAAGCAAGCGTAGTCAGATTCAGGCACAGGGTCTGGTAACGGTGGGCAGGAGAGCAGAGCGGAGTCAGAGCAAGCCAGGGGTCGGAGTGGAGAGGGTCGGATGGTCAGACGGAGCCGGGTCGGTTTGAGGTAACAGGTTACAACAGGTCACAGATCTCACTGATACAACGCTGCAGATCAGACAGCAAAGTGTCACTGCAGCTGCTAGCTTTTTAAAGGCTGAGTGGCGCCAATCGCGCATCAACGAGCACACGCGCGTTCCCGCCGTCGTGCACATGTAGTAGGCACATGCTCGCGCATACGCGCGCGCACATTTGGCGCGCAGATGCGCACATTTGGCACATATCCGTGTGCATGTGAGGCGCGCCTGCGCACATGAATAGGTGACTGGTTTTGATTCTGATCATTAGTATGTGTGCGCATGCGTGCACGCCAGAGCCTATTGGCAGGTCCCTGACAGCCTCCTCACTGAATCCAAACCATGGGTGCCGGCAATGCAATGATAATGCAAAAAAATATGGAGGAAAACTTGGACAGCCGCACTCCAAAAAACGTTCCTTTTATTAAAACAGGTCACAAAAAATACATGGCACAGCAAAAAATGGAACAGAAGTTGACGCGTTTCACACTGTAGCTCAGTGCTTAATGATTAAGCACTGAGCTACAGTGTGAAACGCGTCAGCTTCTGTTCTAGTTTTTTGCTGTGGCATGTATTTTTTGTGACCTGTTTTAATAAAAGGAACGTTTTTTGGAGTGTGGCTGTCCAAGTTTTCCTCTGTATTTTTTTCACAAATAAACAAATATATGTAACATTGACCAGAGCAATAGTGGTGTCCAGCCCAGAATGCATATGTGCCAACTTTGTGTGGGCAACACTTTTTATAATTATTTTGGAATATTGCTCATTTACCTTGGTGGCTTAACCACATTTATGAGTATTTTGCCTGAACAACATTTTGTTTACACTGGATATGTGGTGTTTCCAATCCACTTAGAAAGCATTGACCACATATGCAAAGCAAGTGCTCTGTCCAACAGCCATCACCACAAGCATTTTATTTACTCCTCCCTGCACACTTCTTCTTGGCCTGAACTATCTGGCTGAAATCAACCATCTCATAGCAGGTAAGAGTGCGGAAAACAGTAGGCCTTGCCAAATGTTAGGCTAATTTATTAGACTTTAGAAATACTTTTTACCGTAATCCTTAGCTTAGTAAGCTTTGCTTGGTGATATAATATGTTGAAAGCAGATTTTATATAATCACAGGGCACTTTGGTTTTTCTACTATTGACTTGGTAATGTTTTAATAGTGATGGATAATGATATACAATCTTCATTGAGGAGATTGGGATTTGGGTAGGTGCCCAGGTGTTGAGCTGTAAATCAATCTCAAAAATAAATTACTTAAAAAAGCAAAAATATTATTTAATTGAAACAGGATTATTCTGAAGCTTTTTTTCATTATACAGAATATATATATACCGTGTGTGTGTATATATATATATATATATATATATATATATATATATATATATATATATATTTATATAGTATGTCACAAAACTAAGTACACCCCTCACATTTCTGAAAATATTTTATTATATCTTTTCATGTGACAACACTAAAGAAATGACACTTTGCTACAATATAAAGTATTGAGTATAGGGCTTGTATAACAGTGTAAATTTGCTGTCCCCTCAAAATAACTCAACACACAGCCATTAATGTCTAAACCGCTGGCAACAAAATAGGGTACACCCCTAAGTAAAAATGTCCAAATTGGGCCCAACGTTTAAATATTTTGTGTGGCCACCATTATTTTCCAGCACTGCCTTAACCCTCTTGGGCATGGAGTTCACCAGAGCTTCACCAGAGCTTCACAGGTTGCCACTGGAATCCTCTTCCACTCCTCCATGATGACATCACAGAGCTGGTGGGTGTTAGAGACCTTGTGCTCCTCCACCTTCCGTTTGAGGGTGCACCACAGATGCTTGATAGGGTTTAGGTCTGAAGACATGCCTGGCCAGTCCATCACCTTTACCCTCAGCTTCTTTAGCAAAGCAGTGGTCGTCTTGGAGGTGTGTTTGGGGTTCTTATCATGTTGGAATACTGCCCTGCGGACCAGTCTCCGAAGGGAGGGGATCATGCCCTGCTTCACTATGTCACAGTACATGTTGGCATTCATTGTTCCCTCAATGAACTGTAGCTCCCCAGTACAGGCAGCACTCATGCAGCCCCAGACCATGACACTTCCACCACTATTCTTGACTGTAGGCAAGACACACTTGTCTTTGTACTCCTTACCTGGTTGCCGCCACACATGCTTGACACCATCTAAACCAGGGGTCTCAAACTGATGTCCCTCTAGCTGTTGCAAAACTACAAGTCCCATCATGCCTCTGCCTGCGGGAGTCATGCTTGTAACTGTCAGCCTTGCAATGCCTCATGGGACTTGTAGTTTCACAACAGCTTGAGGGCCACCAGTTTGAGACCCCTGATCTCATCAGACCACATGACATGGTTCCAGTAATGTCCTTAGTCTGCTTGTCTTCAGCAAACTGTTTGCAGGCTTTCTTGTGCATCATCTTTAGAAGACGTTTCCTTCTGGGATGACAGCCATGCAGACCAATTTGATACAGTGTGTGGCGTATGGTCTGAGCACTGACAGGCTGATCCCCCACCCCTTCAACTTCTGCAGCAATGCTGGCAGCACTCATACATCTATTTCCCAAAAACAACCTCTGGATATGACGCTGAGCACGTGCACTCAACTTCTTTGGTCGACCATGTCGAGGCCTGTTCTGAGTGGAACCTGTTCTGTTAAACCGCTGTTTGATCTTGACCACTGTGCTGCAGCTCAGTTTCAAGGTCTTGGCAATCTTCATATAGCCTAGGCCATCTTTATGTAGAGCAATACATTTTTTTTCAGATCCTCAGAGAATTCTTTGCCATGAGGCTCCATGTTGAACTACCAGTGACCAGTATGCAAGAGTAAAAGCGATATCACCAAATTTAACACACCTGCTCCCCATTCACACCTGAGACCTTGTAACACTAATGAGCCACAACATTTTCCAAATGTTTATACCCCATTGGCGAATGCCCATTGAGTTTGTACTTAGGGTTTTACATAACTCAAACTTTAGAAACTTCAGTAATTTTTTCATCTTTCCATCTAATAAATCATCTGCCCTTGTTTTAACTTTGGATAGTCAAACTTTTTTTTTTATTGCCAGTAAATACCTTATACAGCCTACTTCCTCTTGTCTGGTAAAAAGCCTAGGCTTATGATATCATGCACATCTCTCTCTCTCACTCTTGTGAGTGTTTGCCAGGAAGGGAGGGGGGGGTAAGTCATAAGAGGGTCAATGAGAGCTGCAGAGCTGGAGGTGTGCCTCTGTGTAAATCCAGGAAGTGAACAGGCAGCAGCTTCAGCTTCCCAAAGTTAAAATGGTTACAGCCAAACTCAGTGGCCAGAGATTTCTGCAGCATTATTGACAAGTACAGATGCACAGTATATATAAATTAATATGCAAAGTGTTTGGAGGAAAGCTTCAGAATGGCAAAGATGTTTTTATTACAAATTATGTGATCAGACTGCAGTTCCTCTTTAAAGAGACTTATATAGTTCGGAGGCTTGCATGGCTATTTCTCCTCACAATAACTTATATTACTGTCTTTTCCCATAAGTCCATAATAAAGATGCCATTTTCTCTCATGGCTGGACTCCCTTACAAATACCCGTATTTATTGGCGTATAACACGCACAGGCGTATAACACGCACCCTAACTTTAAGAGGGAAGTTTCAGGGAAAAAAATTTCCACAGCCTCCTGCGTATAAGACGCAGGCACAGTTTACCCTCTATTTTCAGGGTAAAAAAGTGAGTGTTATACGCCAATAAATACAGTATTTAAATATTTTACATGTTGGCAAAACCATCAGAGAAGCATAAAGCCAGCATTTGGCTTTGTGCTGGCAGCTGGCAGGTTTTAGTAAGGAATGTTGGTAGTAGTATTTAACCATCTCATACACTGTAAAATGCACAATTGAAGAAAGGCTTCTTTCACTTCTTGCATTTTCTTGTTACCTCATTCTTACAGCTAGTATGCATAGCATATTACCATGAGCATAGACCTCATTTGTTTATTTTCAATAAACTTTGACCTAACCCTCTATAAAACCTGGTATCTCTTTAGATAGAGGGGCACCCACTGAAAACAATACAGAGCAATGATTTGTTTCACACAAAAATATTGAACCTGATAACATAATGTCTTTTTTTGGCATTATCCCGTTTGAATTACCAAACTTTGGCTGGCTATACAAGAGTCTTTTTTTTTTCCGTTCAACCAGTGGGTAAAACGAAACAAAATGACTAAATTCCCCCATCTTCATACTCCATGTGTATGGGGGAATCCTACCCACTGTACTATTGTATTCTGACAGCACAAAAACTTCCCCGCTGTCAGAACCATATTAAAACCAACCGCTATAGCCGGCAACACTAATCAAGAGATAATTTTCCAACAGACTGGTTGTACAGAAATCAATCGCTAGATCGACTTCTGCAAAACCAGCCTGCCCATGCATGGATCGAAATTCAGGTTCTCCCTGCTGAACCAGCCAAATTTCAATTTATGAAGGGCCGGCTTAAAGTATATGTGAACCGCCACCTTGTAAAACAACCCCTACAGTTTAAAATCGTAATGAGAGCTAAAACATGTGTGTATACATATAAAAAACATTATAAACATTTTTTTCCCCTTTTTTGTAAGTGATCAAAATTCCCTCTGTTCTCAACTGCTTAAGAGATAAGGGAGGAGAAACATCAGCAGGCCGATCTTCCCAGTTTATGGCTGTGCAGGGGGGGGGTGTCAGGACAAGTCTGGTCATTGGAGGAGAGCAGACTGAGTTCCCAGCATAGCTACAGAACTAACCACACTGTGCTCGCGTGACTAGTGTGGTCAGTTTTTAATAGGAGAGCAGAGGGACTGGCAGGAACACCAGGAATTTCACACAAAGGAAGGAAAATACAAAGAGAGCAGGATGCTTTTTCATACACGTACATGGCACAGCAGGCACATATCAGGAATATGAAATGTTAGGTTTACAAAATCTTCAAGTAGATCAGTTCCAAAGAAAGCCTTATAAACAATAGCAGCACATGAAGTTAAGCCCTCCATGATAGACAGAAGTTACCTAATTTTGTGCTAAATGCCCCAAACTGAAAGGTGATGCTTTCTGGCTGCTTTGGGTGTCTTCACCTTGCTAATGATTTGTGTTCTTTGTATTGCCTTTTTAAATAGACCTGTGTATTTATGTAGTCTAGAATACTTGGAAAGTGAACAACATTTTTTGAAGTATAGATAGAAAGACTGAAAGACATTAGCAGCTCAGTGCACATCATGAAAAGATCAGCAGAGAGGAATTACTCTGTTGCGTATAAGCAATTTCCCACGTATGTCAAGAAAAGCATTGGCATCTAAAAATAAAACTACGGGCCTCTTAATAAAATACATAGTGTACATTTTTCTGCATGTTTTGTTTGTGTAGCAAAATGTTACTTAGCTCCTTTGACGTCACAAAGAAAAGAAAAGAACTTCCATCGGTTTCTTATTTTTAATGTCTTTTGATGACTTGTTAGATAACCTAAATGTTGCATGTGCCCAAACTTAGAACAAAGTCCTGAGTCCCACAAAGTCCAATAAGATTCCATGTAGTATTAACACTTTGAATGGTAACCTGGGTCCAAAAAGATTACACAACATATTTGCATCCTGCACACATTAGTGGATTCTCTGTGGGTAAAATCATGTAGGCCTACACTGCATGGCCAAATGTTTATGGACTAAAAAAAAAAATATATATTTGTTGTGCCAGGAACAGATGTTGGATGAGACGACCTGGCTCACAGTTGGTGTTTCAATATGATCCACAGGTGTTCAATATGGTTTAGATCAGGTCTCTACGCAAGTCACTCGAGTTCCTCCATACCGAATTCATGAAACCACGTCTTTATGCACCTGGTTTTGGGCATAGGGGCACATTCATGCTGGAACACAAAAATGGCAGCACAGTGGTGCAGTGAGTAGCACTTTCGCCTAGCAGCAAAAGGGTCGCTGGTTCGAATCCCGACCACGACACCATCTGCCTGGAGTTTGCATGTTCTCCCTGTGCATGCGTGGGTTTCCTCCAGGTACTCCGGTTTCCTCCCACACTCCAAAGACATGCTGGTAGGTAAATTGGATCTTGTCCAAATTGGCCCAGTATATATATGTATGACTGTGTGTCCCAATCGTGTCACGATCCTACGGGGTAAAATGACCGCACCAGCGAAGCAGACTCTGGCTGGAAAAAGCGCCCAGAGGCGATTCAGTTCGCATGAGTTGCGTTATACAAGTCATTCATTCATTCATTGTCAACTACTAGGGCTGGATAGTGGGGGTCAAATATGTTTTAAGGGGTTGTAAAGGAAAATTTTATTTTTCATAATAAGCATCCTTTACCTGCAGACATTCCTCTTTTCACTTCCTCATTGTTAGTTTTTTGCTCAGAAGTTGCTCTATTTCTTCTCTGTTCTGTTCACTTCCTGCTTGTCTGATTGTTACTCACCACCGTGAAGGGAGGCTTTACTGCGGTGGTCAGTAACGTGCTCACCCCCTCCTGGGAACTACATCTGTGCGGCAGGACGCTCTGTACGTGTTAGAGACTTCAAGGAGGTGTGAATTACTGGGTGTGCCACAATGCATACTGGGAAATGTAGTTCTTACATGAATGAGCGCCACAAACCAGGAAGTGAATGAGAGAACAGAAACTAGAATGTCGGAGGTGATATAGATGAATGAATTTAATAGGTATTTACTTGTTTTTTAACAGAATCATTACACTATTCTGTCTGTCTACCTTGCAGACATTAATTTTAGGC
Organism: Rana temporaria; assembly: GCF_905171775.1. Lineage (NCBI taxonomy): Eukaryota > Metazoa > Chordata > Amphibia > Anura > Ranidae > Rana > Rana temporaria. The sequence continues at coordinate 220,037,515 of NC_053489.1, forward strand.
AAAAAAATGTTTTCCTTTACAACTCCTTTTAGCTTTAGTTGTACTTTCAATTATATATGTAATTATGTATATGGGAGCTCAATAATACCTCTTTACTGCCCCATCAACTCACATTAAATACTTTAACATGTTTTAAGACTACTAGACTTTTGAGGGTGTAGCCATTCAAATCTTAAAAAAATCATATATATATATTTTTTTTAAAGTTTGGTGACATCATAAACCGGTGCATGCTGGGTTGGTGACATCACAGTGGGTTGGGTCTCCCCTTGCAGGTTGGCCCTGCCCCTTAGCTATATAATAACTGTCAGTAGGCAGACGGCAGAAGGCTTTGAAGCAAGCAGAGCTTTTTTCTTTTCTTTTTTTGGGTCAGTGGTGGCAGCCGTGGGTGTCATGATTGACAATGGATCTACATTGGGGGACATTGTTTTTTATTTTTTAATAAGGGCTTGTCAAAACTCTTCATCAAATAAGCTCCCAGATTCCGATAAGCTCCCTGTCCACAGAACCGCACAACCACAGGCCAAGGTTGAAGAGAAGAGGCTCTTGTCCTCATCAATATGGGGGGCATATCTGATCTGCTTGGCTGCATGCTCAGATAAGGGTCTGGTATGGATTTTGGGGGGACACAGCACAATTTTTTTGTAAATTTTGGCATGATGTTTCCCTCAAAATCTATGCCAGACTCAAAGGTCCCTGTATGAATGGGGTGACCCACACCATTTTTTTTTTTTATTTTTTTACGATTTTCAATTTTTGTTTTTACATTCAGCTGTTAGCGACGAACTCTGCTCATCAGTTGTTAAGGATGTCAGCAGCAGCAGCTATTCACAGTTTTGTTACCCACTTCAGCCCCAGACCATTTGGGTGGTCAAAGGCCAGTCCACTTTTTGCGATTCGGCACTGCGTCGCTTTAACTGACAATTGCGCAGTCGTGCGACGTGGCTCCCAAACAAAATTCATGTCCTTTTTTCCCACAAATAGAGCTTTCTTTTGGTGGTATTTGATAACCTCTGTGTTTTGTTTTTTTTGTGCTATAGACAAAAATAGAGCGACAATTTTGAAAAAAATGCAATATTTTTTACTATAATAAATATCCCCAAAAAATATATAAAAAAACGTATTTTTCCTCAGATTAGGCCGATACGTATTCTTCTACATATTCTTGGTAAAAAAAAATTGCAATAAGCGTTTATTGATTGGTTTGTGCACAAGTTATAGTGTTTACAAAATAGGGGATAGTTTTATGGCATTTTTATTAATTCTTTATTTTTACTAGTAATGGCGGCGACCAGTGATTTTTTTCGTGAATGCGACTTTATGGCAGACACATCGGACACTTTTGACGCATTTTTGGGACCATTGTCATTTTCACAGCGATCAGTGCTATAAAAATGCACTGGTTACTGTGAAAATGACACTGGCAGTAAAGGGGTTAACCACTAGGTGGCGCTGTAGGGGTTAAATGTTCCATGCCTTGTGTTTCTAACTGTAGGGGGATGGGCTATCTGTCACATGACATTGATCTCCGCTCCAAGTACACGGAGCCGAGATCAGTGTCATTCTCACTAGGCAGAGCAAAGAGATGCTTGTTTTGACTCGCCGCGATCGAGTCCGTGGGACCAGTGGTCTGACTCACGGGGAAGGCGGCAGCTCATGACCACACGGCAGGCATTTAAAGGGCCACGTACAGGTACGTGATAATGCCTGTCCGTGCCATTCTGCCGACGTATATTTACGTGCAGAAATGTATTAAAAACGTGAGTCTAAAAATGCAAAATGCAAAACACGCCAGGAAAAACCCATTAACCGCAGCCGCATAGATGTGTTACCTCCTAAATTTCTAAGACTACTTTTAGGACAAAGTATATAGGCAAAAGACATGCATTCCCCCCCCCCCCCCAGGTAAGTGGAACATAAGGAATGAATTAGCTACAAATTATTGACTAAAGCAACATGTTTTTATTTTCTTCACCACTCCTTTTTGCTTTCTCAGGATTTTCAAGAAAACAATTTAAATTAGTAAAAGGTTGGGTATAATGTAGAATATCACTTTTGGTAGTTTAATAATTCATTAAGAAAAAACAGAGTGACAGAGGGATTTGGTTCCAAAAGAGGGACGTTCCTTTAAATGAATGACAGTTTGGAGTTCAGATTATTGGTTTAAAAAGAAAATAGTGATTTCACTAAGAACCTAAATGTTTTGTGGTTTGTCCATTTTGTTTTATCTCAGGCCTCGTACACAAGACTGAGTATCTCGGCAAAAACCGAGGAAACCGGTCGTGTGTACATTTTTCGACGAGGAAACTGTCGAGGATCCCATCGAGCCAAAAAGAGAGCATGTCTTCTTTTTCCTCGACGGGAATGGAGAAACTTGCCTTGTCGAGTTCCTCGACAGCCTAACAAGGAACTCAACGAGGAGAACGATGTGTTTCGCCCGTCGAGTTCCTCGGTCGTGTGTACGAGGCTTCAGCCACCACAATACTATGAGCCCTCCCCACAGTGCTGCATCATCAGATTTTAGTGGTACTTAGCTAGAAATTCCAATTGGATCATTTATGTTCAGTAATGCTTGTCTTAGAGCCGTAACAATACAATAATGAAATGTAAATATAGTTTAAACAAGAAGTAGTCAGATCCAGATGTATCTAAAATTACCTCTCAGTTGATTGTTTTCTATAGATACATTAAGAGCATTGATTGCATTGTGTAAATAATCATAGCTATATTTGAACATATTTCACATTGCCTTTTCCTTGCCAAAGGTCAGTACATGAGGAGCTTTGCTTAGTACTGAGCTAAAACTTTCAGTTTTCAACAGTTTCCTCTATCCACACAATTGAGGTTGATGGATGAATTTTTGCCGCTGTCAGTATATACCGATCAGTGTCTGCAGCGAGAGCATTTTTCCAGTATGTGCCTTCAACAGAAGACAATCAAATGATCAACTGCTGTCAAGCAGGAATGGCCACACACACTGATTTCAATTTGGCTGTTCCCTGCTGAACAAGCTGAATTACAATAAATGTATGGCCAGTTTAACACATTTTCTGTCTTTGGGTTATAACACTGTAATTCCACAGATACAGTACAGTAGGGATGGGTGAGTTCAACTAGTGGGTGGGTTTATCAAATTCAAATTCACAAAACCTGAAATTATTAGGCAAGCTATTGTCAAAAATGACATGCAGAAACAGGCACTGTCATAGGGGACATTTAATAAAGCAAGTGAGCAGTAATAGCCCTGAATTGACTTGTGTAAGCAGAAGCCACAGCAGATCTAAAAGCTACAGGAAAGACTACTCCTAAAAACATTTTTAATTGTGCAATTGTGCAAATTGGCTGGTGGCGCAACAGTTCTGAGATATGCAACAGGCTGTTTTAGGACTACCTTTTTGTGTCTGTCAGCAACAACTGTATTTGCTGTTTAGCTGCTAGGCCCCCCCTTACAGTCTTTTTTTTCACATTTATCCATATTTTGTTTTCTTCTAGGTTAGGGTAGAACTCAAGGTAAAACTTTTTTCTTTCATTTTAGATAAAGAAAGAGAGGGTTATAATTTTTTTTACAGCTGTGCCCCATTAGGGAGATTTCCCCCTCACCTCCAGTCCCTTAGCCACAACAACAAGTGAGGAAATCCCTCCAAAGTGAGGGAATCCCTGTTTGTCATCAGGGTCACCTGAACTAGTGTCCCCATTTGAAGATTTCCCCACTATTACTTTTCTTGGGACAACCCAAAATTTGGGATTTACTTTCACCTTCACTTCTAGTGATAAAGGTAAGCATGAAAAATCTGAAACTGTAAAGTTTATTTTTTTCAGGGAGATATATTGTATATTATTCTGCTAGGGCCTCTTTTGTTTTTTTGTGATGTGCAGTGTACACTTGTTACTGACACAGACAAACTTGCTTTGCCATTTATGAATAAGCACAATGTAAGCGTGTGAACCGCGTCAACCTCTGTACTTGCTACTGTCCTGTGGTGATTGTTGTTACACTTTTGGGATGTTGCAATAAAACTGACTCACGTTGTCTTGGTGTGCAGCCATTCCTTTCTTGCATAGGCAAAGTTGCTTGTTACGCCATCCCTGCCCAAGTAAAGCAAAAAGGGGCATGGTTGACAATTTAAATATTTTAAAAAATTCACAAACTAAAGTTGTGTTCTGTATGTGGGAATTTTTAGATGAATGTGACCCCTGTAGTCTGCTCTGTTGCATAATATTCTATAAAAGAATAAATGGTAATGAACTGGGGAAAACAGACCCTTCCTCCAGTGTCTGACCTGGGCGGCCCTAGATTATCTGCCATAACTTTTTTTAATAAACATTATATATATATATATATATATATATATATATATATATATATATATATATATATATATATATATATATATATATATATATATATATATTGAAATATTTTAAAATACTTTGTAGTCAATATTTTTTACTTGTTAGGCCATCCCTGTCCAAGCCAAGCAAACACAGGTTTGTGTTGATAAGCTCTATTGTACTGAAAAAATAAAAACATTTAGCAGATGCAGAGTACTTATGATGTTCATAACTGATATTGTTATATGATGTTTTATTTTCAGAAGCCAATCAAAGAATGGGGGTGATAGGCGCAGGGGTCCTTGTGATTTTGCTAATGATTCTCCTGCTATCATTGCTGTGCTGCTGCTGTGTCTGCCGAAAGAAAGAAGAATCAGAGTAAGTTTATATTTTACATTAATTGCTCAAGGAGCCAACACATTTATTGTTTCCTATGAGAATTAATATTTGCTATGAAATGACATGTCACATTATCCACATTGGCACTGCACTATTAAATCATTTTGATGGATTTGTAACTCGCATCAACATTGGCAGGTGTAAATAAATGTGATGCAACAAAGAAAAAGTATTATCCTTTATGTAATTTTTTTAAAGAAAATCTTTAAAAACATTAAGGCCTCATGCATAACAAGTGTTGACCAGTGTGTACCAGGCTTGGCCTTGATGGTGGATGGATGGTCTTTTGCAGATCAGATTGACTGCAGCAAAGAATGATACATGGCAATCAGAATGTTTTTATATTGGATATAGTATTATTATTATTATAAAGGATTTATAAAGCGCTGACAGTTTATGCAGCGCTTTACAACTTGAAGGTGGACAGTACAAATACATTACACTGATACAGTAGGAATCAGAGATCCCTGCTCGATACAAGAGATGATAACTGTGGGGGATGTGCTGATGGTGAAAATAAATGTAGAGTTGTTAGTTGGGGGGCCAGATAGGCTTCTGTGAAGAGATGAGTTCTCAGGGATCGTTTGAAAGTAGACAAAGTAAAAGATAGTCTGACAGATTGGGGTAGAGCATTCCAGAGGATGGGAGTGGCTCCAAAGAAGTCCTAGAGGTGAGCATGGGATGAGATGACAAGAGAGCTAGAGAGCAGGAGGTCTTGGGAGGAGTGAATAGGACGATTTGGTTGGTAGTTTGAGACCAGGTTAGTGATGTAGCTGGGGGCCAGGTTGTGGATAGCTTTGCAAGTTATTGTTAGTATTTTGAATTTAATTTGTTGATTGAGTGGCAGCCAATGGAGGGATTGGCAGAGAGGGGTAGCCGATGCAGAGCGGTTTCTAAAGTGGATGAGCCTGGCGGCAGCGTTCTTGATGGACTAGAGGGAGGATAGCCTATTTAGGGGTAAGCCAATGAGGAGGAAGTTGCAGTAGTCGAGGTGAGAGATGACCAGGAAGTGGATTAGAAGCTTTGTGGTGACATTAGTTACTAAGGGGCATATTTTGGAGATGTTGCAGAGGTTGAGGCGGTAGGCTTTGGACAGTGATTGAATGTGGGGCTTAAAGGATAGTTCAGAGTCCAGGATTACACCTAGGACCTTGGCATTGGGGGTGGATTGATAGTTGAGCTGTTGATTTTGACAGAGAAATCAGGGGAAGTGGCACGCAGGGGAGGAAATATGAGCTTGGTTTTGGATAGGTTGAGTTTGAGCAAGTGGTGGGACATCCAAGCTGATATGTCTGTTAGTAAGTTGGTGATTCGTTAGGAGACAGCTGGAGCGAGTTGGTGGGTAGAGAGGTAGATTTGGGTGTTGTCAGCATAGAGATGATATTGAAAGGCATGGAAGGCAATCAACTGACCCAGGTAGGAGGTGTAGATTGAGAAAAGGAGAGGTCCAAGAACAGAACCTTGGAGGACCCTGTGGAGAGGAGGATGTAGAGTTGTAAGTGACACTAAAGAAGTGGTGGGATAGGTAGGATGAGAACCAGCGAAGAGTACAGTCACGAAGACCAAAGACATTTTATTTTTTGAGGAGGAGGGGGTGGTCCAATATATCAAAGGGAGTAGAGAGGTCCAGGAGAAGTAGTACAGAACAGTGTCCATTGATTTTAGCCGTAATTAGGTCGTTTGTGAGTTTAAGGAATTCCTGTGGAGTGTTGATATAGTAGGGAAGGTTTAGAACCTCTGTGTGGTTCTGTTGATATCTGAGGTCTGGTTAGAAAAATTTCCTCTCACTTTCACTGTTTTTACCAGAAAGGAAGCAAAGGAAATTGTATACTTGGCAATACAGCAATAAAATGCTTATGGGATTCTAGCCTTTCCTTACCTTTCTAAGAAGATAGATTTCTCCTATCTCCATATCATAGTGACAGTGTCATCACTAGAATAGGAAGTTAGAGGAAATCTTTCCCGTGGAAGAACCTGAAACAGGTTCCTTCCCCGCTCTATGCAAATCTAAAAAGAACGTTTTGGCTGGAGATCAACCTTGAACAATGTAATAATACACAAACAACCATCTAACTGGAGCTGCAAATCAAATACATTATATTTGTTCATCCATTCTGTATATCAATTTTATGTGCGCATGAAACATTACATGCATTATTATTATTATGACAACATGCTTGAGTACTATCATAGGCAAAAGGCCACTCCTTACAATCATCTTCTATGAATGATGAATAATATGATTCTATAACGGAAGAGATTATGGCCCTAATATTGGCTTAGTGTACTGCCTCCAGCATGGGTTAATGGCTGGGGAAAAAAGAAAAACAATTTATCGTAATAAGCAGTCATTTCACTGATGTGGGAACAGATACAGGAGAAAAAAAAACACTAATATAATATGATTTCCTTGTATTCTCAACCCTTAGGCACTCCCATGCAGGCCACCCCAGTCTGCATGATGTATCTGGTCAGAATATAATCCATCCATAGCTAGAATTTATTAGCTGCTTATTTATTGGGTCTTTTCCTTTTTATGCAATGTCAGACATGGTCTGCAGCAAAACAAAGAAGCAATCAAATATTTTAAAGATTGCAAGTTATATAACAGAATGAATACACAGTTTTATATATGAGCTATTAATCCAGTACTACACACTAAATCAGGCAAATAAACAGGTAGCAGAATCATCACAGATCATTTGTCCATTGATTTGGAAATATTTCCATCTGCTCTGTGTTTTATTTTATTCACAATGTGCTCTCCACTAATTTAACTGCCTATAGATATATACCTTTGTCTTATAAGCATGGATTGTGTACAGCAGTAGTGGTCAACTTTCTAAATGTATACTTGTCCCCTGACATATCCAGTGTTGTTGCACAACCCCCAGTTTTGCAAATTTGCCGTTGTTATTTATTGAAATGGTGAAACTTAAAGTATTATTTTTTTGGAGAAACAAATAAAGTGCAAATGTCAAGTGCAAAAATTGTTTTTAAAATTAAAACTATATAAGTCCAATGAGTAATTAGTAAACCATATAAAAAGTCCACAAAGAATAGGTGTAAAGAAAATGAAGAATTTTCATAGCTCGTAGTGAAATACACCATGTGCTGAAAGAGAATTGCGTGATATGACATCTGAGTAGATGGCGCGCCCCAGCCAGAAGAACATTACAGATCCCTAACCACTGTGTTACAGACGGTCAAACAGTGCTGAAAAAGTGGAGCTCCACCCAAAAGGGGAAGTTCCACTTGTTAACACACTCCACTGCCATATTTGGCACTTTTTGAGGGGAAGGGGGAAGCGAGTACCTGGTTTTGACAGGTACCCGCTCCCACTTCCAGGTAAGATTGCCAAACAGCGATGTACGACATTTGCGGCCCCTCTTCTTCCCCCCGTTACCTTCTAGGACACACAGAGGTCCCAGAAGACAGCGGGACCATTCAGAAAGTGCAGTGCAACTCGCGCATGCGCAATGGCATACAGGCTGTAAAGCCACAAGGCTTCACTTACTGTTTCCCTTACTTCAGATGCCGATTGACAAATCTGCTAGCGCTACTGGACGGGTAAGTGTCCTTATATTAAAAGTCAGCAGCTACCGTATTTGTAGCTGCTGACTTTTAATATTTTTTTTTTTTACAGACTGGAACTCCCCTTTAAGATCTCCCTTCCACCTGTAAGCTTCATCCACCAGGGCATATATAGGGTATAACACCAGAATGGCTTTATTTACTATGTATGTAGATGACATCATGCAAAATATGTTCAATAATATTTTACATACAGATGGGCAGATGTAACCAGATGTGTCTCCCTTTACATCTGACTCTCTTGTATCCTTTTTTTCCCATTGCAGTCAAAGAAAAAAATTAATGCAAGAGAGTTGGATGTAAAGTGAGTGCAGTGGATTTCTTTATTCCCAGCTTCACTTTTGGAGAAACTGGTGATTTTTAGGATGCTGCTTTTAGAAGAAATCTCTTCCCCAGTTCTTGTTGATTTGACAAAAATGTGACAGAGAATTTTTTCCCCTTTCAATGTGACTTTCTAAAACAGAGATTCCAACGCACTATTCCCAATGCACACATTCCTGTAGAAATGGCATGTGACATCACATTCCTGATGAAGGAGTTCCTCATGGCTGTGTAGCAATCTGCTGTAACAATGTGATTGCTGAATAAAGTTTTGGATTCGCTCTGGAGATCCCTGGTGTACTGGTGACATTTTCTTGCTTTCTTTTGCATTAATTGTTACAGTAATAATAAAAAGTGTCAGTCGGAACATCAGAAATTTTTTCTTCACAGTGGTCTGAATTAGGGAAGGAAAGATCTCTGCAGCAACCAATAGCTTTTTTTCTCAGTAAGCACTAGATCACTATTGTAGTTATCTGTTGATACAGATGGAGGTAAGAGGTCTAAACATGAAAGCTGGAATCACAGGACATGCCTATGATGTCATCAGTGACATCATGGCACTTCCCCTTTAAACACAACCCAGAAGCATTGTGTTGTCCTGTGCTGCTACAGAGTGTTTTTATCGAGCACAACTGTAGTAAGATTTTACTGCTGGACCTAGGGTTGGGAGTCTTTTTAGTATGTTGTTAAAATATATTATGTTCTCATTTTAATAAACTGTTTTTCCATACAATGAGGTTGATTTACTAAAACTAGTTTTACTAGGTTTTGCACTCTCCAGTTTTAGTAAATCAACCCCAATATCTTATGTAAAATATCAAAATGTATAATGTCATTGATACTTGTTTATGAATAAACCTGTCTCAAGTTTTGCATTTTGTGGTTTGTGACAGTAAAATTATCATACAGACCAATTTGTCCTATGGAAAACATTACTTACAGATAGATGATAACAGATAAAATGGTGATAAAACCTTTGCTACGTACCACTGTTTTCCCATCGTATAATACAAAATGGCTGCAGAAATAAAAACTCATACACAGCTTCAAAGCATTACTACAATGGGAATAAGTCATGAATATATCTGTGGACAAAAATATTATACATAAAACCTATGTTTTAGGTGTAGATTCATTATAAATAGTTTACTGATTTTTTTTTTTCAAAAGTGAATTGAATACATCATGATTTATTGAATTTCATAAACTTGAAACATTCTGCATTTTTGCTTATCATCGCTATACAGTGAACATCGAGAGAAAGTTGCAAACAAAAAGCCCCCTCGACGCTTCTGTGGACGTTTCAGCCGAATCAGCATGAAACTGCCTCGAATTCCCTTGCGCAGGCAAAAGCTGCCAAAAGTAGTGGGTAAGGTTATTTATTATGACTTTCAAGCTGTCTTTCCAATGAACTTACAGAAGGGTGCATTTCTATCAGATTAGCCGGATCTAATAGAGTGCTCACTGCATGATCAGAGCATAATATTTCTCTCTTTTTAGTTTAGAAATGGGCAATAATTCATAAGACAAGGTGTGTAGAACTGGATTGGTGGTTTAGAGACAGACTATAACTACAGATCTACAGGTGATGTACAGTAGTTTTAAATTATACGAGGTAAACAATTGGCTTTCGAAAAAATAAGAACTGAGACCTAAGTTGGTAATACTTCAGGAAATCTGTTTCTAACCGGTCACCCAATACGCACATCTGCTGTTCAAAAGTTCATAAACTGTGGTGGACTTCAAGGACAAAAATACTGAAACTAAGACACGTTGTTATCTAGACAAAATTGCTACTAACAAATACAATGAAGCTAAACAGTAATAATTCTTATGATTATGTGATTCCTGATGAAAAAATGTTGAAATAGCTGCTCCAGGCATTATATTAAAGCGGGGGTTCACCCTATCGACGGGAAAAATTGTTTATTTTTTTATTTTACCTTAAAATCAGGCATTGTAGCGCGAGCTACAGTATGCCTGTCCCAAATTTTTTACCCCCGTACTCACCTTGTAGTCGTCCATCGAAGATTCCGGGGAATGGGCGTGCCTATGGAGACGGAGGATGATTGACGGCCGGCTCTGGCGCGTCACGCTTCTCCGGAAATAGCCGAAATAGGCTTGGTCTTCACGGCGCGTGCGCATAGCCTGTGCGCAGGCGCCGTGAAGAGCCGAGACCTACTCCGCCTGTCTTCGGGGAGAGTGACGTGCCAGGGCCGGCCGTCAATCATCCTCCCTCTCCATAGGCACGCCCATTCCCTGCGGGAGCCGGAATCTACGATGGACGACTACAAGGTGAGTACGGGGTTAAAAAAATCGGGACAGGCATACTGTAGCTCGCGCTACAATGCCTGTCTCGATGGTAAAATGTGTCGGGGGGGGGTGAACTACCGCTTTAATCTTTGTTTCATGTGATCTCTCCGATCTTCTGCTCTACATGGAGTGTGTCTACTTCCTCTTCAGTCTCGCCAAACCTTATTACATCACCATTACTTTCTGCTGACCAAATTACTGTGACTGGACAATATGATCTATTTTATTTCAGAAAGATGCGGCCAGTTGGATTCTCTGTTAGCATTCAAGGATAGTTTAATCATATTTAAACCTAGATAAAGAACAACACTGGACCTGGTTTCACTCTTGTATGACAGACGCTCTGACATTGGGAGCTCATGTCGTGTGAAAATCAATGTTTCCCTATAAGAGCCGCCTTAACTGGTCCGACACAAGTCTGTAGAATTTTTTAAACGTTGTCTATGGAGATTTTTAAGGGTAAAAGTTTGTCGCCATTCCACGAGCCGGCGCAAATTTGAAGCGTGACATGTTGGGCATCAATTTACGTAACATTATCTTTTACAATATAAAAAAAATTGGGCTAACTTTACTGTTGTCTTATTTTTGAATTCAAAGAAGTGATTTTTCCCCCAAAAAAGTGTGCTTTTAAGACCACTGCACAAATACGATGTGACAAAAAGTATTGCAAAGACCGCCATTTTATTCTCTAGGGCAGAGGTGCACAACCTTTTGAAGAGCAAGGGCCACTTAAGAGACCTGGTAACCGGTTGCGGGCCACAATGAGCAGAGCGGGTTGATGGCAGCCCACTCGGCTCTATAGCTCTATTACTCGCAGGTAATATAAGTCTATGGCTCAGTGCAGGTAACCCACAGGTGCACTGCTCTGCACCTGTGGATCAGTTTGAATGCAGCCCAGTAACCACTGCAGAACAGATATACCCATATATACACACTGTAATTTTAGTAACAAACTTACCTTTAATAACCGTAATCTATTCTATTTTATTCCATCCCAGAGCATGCAAGGTAAGCCTGCGCTTAGTACGCCCACCCCCCTCCCACAAAAACCACCACACTTACATGCACTCGAAATTGGGTTAACATGCACGCACTTTGACCACGCGGTCTCTAAAAAAGAGAGGCGAAGGACTAACAGGGCTGGTTGAGCAGGCAAATCCTCTCACTCCCTTATAGGGAGTCCCTCTGCCCCGTTGGGCTTCAAAGCGGAGCAGGTAGGGCGGGCTGTGTGGGAGGACCCCCTCACACACCCGCCATTGCCACCCGGGGCATGGAGAAAGGTGGCAGATTGCCTCTGGGGGAGGCCTGCCTACTCCCAACTCCTGCAGTCCGGCTCCTCTCTCGAGTTCACGCACAAAATACACTTTAAAAAAAAAAGGTGTAATATCACTGTCTATGACCATCCTAGATTTTATTTTTATTTTGGTCATATGTGCTTCAAAGAGTTATTTAACTTTGTGATCATTTTAAAACAAGTGTCATTATAGATTTATTTGACTCTACAAGTTGTCCTATTTATTCTGACACCAAAACTGTAATTTTGGCAAAGCTATTTACAAAGGCTAAAGAGATTAGATAGTGGATGGAGTTTTAAAGGCTAGTTATGGATAACTGGTTTAATAAGGGGTTAAATAGTAACCGTGTTTATTAGGAAAAAAATGTAAAGTGTCTGTAAACCTCAAACATGAAATATATATATATATATATATATATATACACATATACATACACAGTATACTGTATAGTATTACTTGTACTACTTTCCTTTTTAATAGGAGTTGATGCAGCAATAAATAACTTGAACTGGTGGCCTTACAGGCAACATATGTGCTGCGTTATCAGTTAAGAGGCAGTGGTTTGAAACCACAGTGCCTGATGAAAGCGTGTGCAGTTTTGAATGTATAAACTATATGAGGACATGTCAAAAGAAATGAATAACTGGCTTCCTAATATATGTAAAACCTTGGTCTGAACAATACATTTATTTTACTTTGGGATTTAGCTAATCCATCTGCTATCACATTTGACAAAACAAGATTTGTTTTAATGTTAAATCACATATGTTCTAGAGATTGAAATGAATACATCATTACTTTTGCAATAACCTTCAGTCACCTACACAAACAAGTGGAATTAAGTAAAAAATAAAAAAGTTTCCATTGACCTACAGTTTGTACAGATGATTTAGGCCTCATGCATGCCGATGTCGAGAAGCTGAAAATATGTGAGGCATAAAATTCTGGTCATTTTTCTGCATTCGAGGAGCCACAGGTGAATAGCCTACCATACCAGTGAATGGCTGTACACACCTTTCCAGATGTTTTGCATTAGGGAAATACATTGTATGCATATGTGCAGGTAAATGCAGAAGCACAAAAGCATCAGTGTTTACATGAGTATGGCCACATACAGCCATGGGCGTGGGAACAGATTTTTACGCCTAGCATATGTTCAGCATTTTACAGCCAATGTGCATCAACTGCTGTTTTTTAAAATAAAGTACAACTTTATACTACTTTTTACAGTATAATTTTTTTTTTACATAAAGCAACATTATTTATGGATTGATTACATATATAAACTAGGGTATGCCTACAATAAAAAAAAGTATGTACTGGTATTTGGCTCATGGTGTTTAGATACTTACTGTCAATATGCCTTTGGGGTGTGTCAAATCAGTGATCAGGCACAAACAGATTTAGTAAAGCTGGAGCGCGCAAAATCTGGTGCAGCTCTGCACAAGTCTGCACAGAAACAGAAAAGCAGCTTTCAGGTTTTTATGTCAAAGCCTAACTGAACAAGCTGAAGTTAGAAGCTGATTTGCTACCATGCCCAGCTGCACTATATTTTGAGTGCTCCAGTTTTAGTAAATCTCCCCCACTGATTTTCCATGTAGTGAAGGCGGTATAATAATTAAAACTTATTGGGGTTGATTTGCTAAAGGCAAATAAACACTTTGCAAGTACAGTTGCTCCAGAGCTTAGTAAATGAGCAGAAGCTCTTCTGACTTTTATCATCCAATCATGTGCAAGCAAGTTTTTTTTTTATTATTTTCCTTGCACTTGGGTATTCTTTGCAAAGTGTAAGTTTACCTTATTTACCAAGCTCTGGTGTAACTGCTCTTGCGGAGTGCGCAGTCTATTTGCCTTTAGTACATCAACACCAGTGTATCTTTTTTTTTTAAAATAACAAACAGGTTATACTTACCTCCACTGTGCAGCTCGTTTTGCACAGAGTGGCCCCGAACCTGGTCTTTTTGAGTGGCCCTGAACCTGGTCTTCTGGGGGCCCTTGGCAGCTGTCTCAGCTCCCCCCCCCCCCGCAAGAACTCAACACCTTCTTGCTAGGGAGCGAGCATGGTGTTGAGTTCTTGCTCCCGTGATACAGCCGACGACCATAGCCGCTCACTGTATCACTCTGCCCCGCCCCCGGCGCGCCGCTTGATTGGATGTGATTGAAAGCAGCGCAAGCCAATGGCTGCGCTGCTTTTAATCAACCAATGAATGAGCCAGGAAGACAGCCAAGAAGCCTGTGCGTTCACGACGCAGGACTTTTCGAAGGGTCAGGTAAGTAAACAGGGGCTCGGGAGAGGGGGGGTGCTATTCCTCGATTGTTTTTTCACCTTAATGCATAGAATGCATTAAGGTGAAAAAACATTTACCTTTACAACCCCTTTAAAGCCAAACTCAAGGAATATATTTAGATGAACATTTTTTTTCCCAATTAGCCACAAATGATATCAATTCTGTTTGTGTGTACCAAATGCCCTTGAAAACCCAGTTATCGCCTTGTGAAAAAGAAGTAGCAGCAATGACTGAGCTTAATACAGGGAGCTTTTGCACACGAACAGTTTCATATTGGATTACTGTACATATCTGGAAGAAGTACACAAGCACACCAAGATTCAAGCGAGAATGCACATGGTTTTTGTATTTATAAAATATTTGCTTATCCCAGACTTCTTTAAGCATACAAAAATCGAGGTATAGCCAAGAGGTCGGAAGGAAGGAAATGTTCACTCGGTACATCACATCATTATCAAACCTGGAAGTAGGCTGCATTAAACATTTGGCATTGTCTCTGCTGAGCTGGAATCCCCACCATGTAATGGACACATTCTTGAACCTAGAACATAGTGTCCTGTGTTTATTGCACATTTCATGTACTCTACAAAGCTGATTGAGTACTTGTACTGTCATCTCCTCCTTCAAGGTTTGTAGTAACGTTAGCTATACCTATTTATTAATTCTGAACTTTTACGTTGTGTTAATTTATAACTTTTAAATGTTGTTAATTTATAATACACAATAACACTGTTCATGCTGCTCTCGTAAATTAAAGTATCCCTTAACATCACTTAGTTACTTTTTTAGTCTTTTGCTTTAATACGAAAATAAAGAATTTCCAGGCTGAAGCATTTCTTAAATGGGATTTTAGTTTTATCACACAAAAATGTTTTCTTTATTGTGAACTACAGTAAAAGGAAAGAAAATGCTATTTTAGAGGATTTTATTTTATTGGACTTTGACATTTCTGTAAAAGCATATGAGTGATGAGATGAGAGGTAGTGGTAAAATATAATTTTTTACTACATCCTGTTTGCGAGATGTTTATTTACTTCAGTGCAAGGTCAGGCTATGCCATACTTTTCACACAAAATTGTCCTTTTTTTATATTACACTTCAGCCTGCACAAGCATTAAAAAGGAGAGCGAGAACATTTAGCAGGTGACTTTTTTCAGGATGACATTATTTATTTTGTCATAAGCAGCCTTTAGAAAGAAAGTTCTCAGACTAAACACAAGTAGACTTGGGCTTGGGACAAAACAAAGCATTAAAAGGCAACCCAAAACACTAATCTCCGTGTGACAATTTTTTTTAAATCAAAGTAACATATATATATATATATATATATATATATATATATATATATATATATATATATATATATATATATATATACATATATGGTTTAATTTTGCCTTGTGTTCACTCTGAGAGTTTTTTTTTTTATTTGTTAACCACGGAGTGCATTTTTAAGATGATTTTTTAACCGCTTCAATAAAGGGGATTTTCACCCCCTTCCTGCCCAGACCAATTTTAATTTTCAGCGCTGTCGCATTTTTAATGACAATTGCGCGGTCATGCAACACTGT
The DNA here is from genome assembly GCF_905171775.1 of Rana temporaria. Lineage (NCBI taxonomy): Eukaryota > Metazoa > Chordata > Amphibia > Anura > Ranidae > Rana > Rana temporaria. Next base: position 220,053,628 of record NC_053489.1, read on the forward strand.
ACCCAAATGAAATCTTTGTTTTTTCCCCACAAAGAGAGCTTTCGTTTGGTGGTATTTGATCACCTCTGCGCTATAAACAAAAGAAGAGCGACAATTTTGAAAAAAGCACAATATTTTTACTTTTTGATTTAAAAATATAAAAAAAAATGTTTTCCTCAGTTTAGACCGATACGTATTCTTCTACATATTTTTGGTAAAAAAAAATCACAATAAGCGCTTATTGATTGGTTTGCGCAAAAGTTATAACGTCTACAAAATAGGGGATAGATTTATGGCATTTTTATTTTTTTTATTTTTTTTACTAGTAATGGCGGCAATCTGCGATTTTTAATGTGACCGTAACATTGCAATGGACACATCGGACACTTTTGACATGTTTTTGGGACCATTCACATTTATACAGCGATTAGTGCTATAAAACTGCACTGATTACTGTATAAATGTGACTGGCAGGGAAGGGGTTAACACTAGGGGGCGCTGAAGGGGTTAATATGTTCCCTAGTGTGTAATTCTAACTGTAGGGGGAGGGGACTCACAAGGGGAGGAGACCGATGTGTGTTCCTCTGTACTGGGAACACACTTCGGTCTCCTCTCCTCTGACAGGACATAGATCTGTGTTTACACACACAGATCCATGGTCCTGCCTTGATTGTGGGCAATCGCTGTTGCCGGGCATGCGCACCGAGCCTTGAGCGATCCAGCGGGCGCACGCGCCCCCTATCCGCCCGGGAAGCCCATATAATCCGAGGGTTCCCGCTGACGTTATTTTACAATGACTCGGTAGGGAAGGGGTTAAGGTGTGTTTAATATTTTATATTAACTGTAGTATCCTTTTTCTTAATTAGCTAGGATCAGGGGAGAACAGGGCTGAAGCACTGGAGGGCATTTTCCCCCAGGCCAAAAAATATATGTTGTTATAAGTGGTAGCTCTAAGTGCAGATAATTAAAGTGAAATTCCAGGCTAGCACTAACTAAGCTTAAAATTGCTCTTGCCACCTTCTAGCTCCTATACTACCTACCCTTTAGAAGGAAGATGCATATACTTATTATACCTATTTTCAGGGCATGCCAGTCTGGTCAGGTAATTAGCTCCCAGTGGCTGGCTTCAGGGGAGAGGGGGGCAACCGACAATGGCTACACCATAATAAGCCTGTGTGTGATGTCAACGCCCAGGCATTCCATGCTTTATTGGCACTCTGTCCTCTCTCCTGAATCCGGCCACTGGAGAGATCACGTGACTGGACTGGAGCACCTGGAGAATAGGTGAGGATATACATCTTTCTTCCACAGGATAGTTAGCATAGGAGTTAGAAGGGGAAAGGGAGCAGTTAAGCTTAGTTAGTTCTGGCCTTACATTCCAGTTTAACCATTGTGGGCCTGATTCCCAAAAGAGATACGCAGACTTAACTGCTGTTCAGTCTGTGCCTAACTTTGGAAACGATTCTCAAAAGGCTTTTTCCAAAGTTAGGCAGAAAATCTGACATGTGTAAGACACTTACACGGTCAGATCTTAGGATGCAGTACCGCATCCGCCGCTGGGGGCATTTCTCATGGAAATGCAGCTTTGAGTATGCAAATGAGGACTTAAGCAGATTCTCAAAGCATTTCAGCATTGTGATTTCTGCGTAAGTTCCGATTTTGCTTGCGCAAAACTAGGGCTGGTTTTACAATGTGTAAAGTTAGTCACACCTTGTAAAGGCCCATTCAAGCGACGGCATTTGGTATGCATTCCTGAGGGAGAACTCCACGGCAATTTTTAAATTCAAAACCGGCATGGGTTCCCCCCCCAGGAGCATACCAGGCCCTTAGGTCTGGTATGGGTTGTAAGGAGACCCCCCTACGCCGAAAAATCGACGTAGGGGGTCCCCCTACAATCCATACCAGACCCGTATCCAAAGCACGCTACCCGGCCGGTCAGGAAGGGAGTGGGGACGAGCGAGCGCCCCCCCCCCTCCTGAGCCGTGCCAGGTCGCATGCCCTCAACATGGGGGGGTTGGGTGCTCTGGGGCAGGGGGGCGCACTGCGGGCCCCCCCACCCCAGAGCACCCTGTCCCCATGTTGATGAGGACAGGACCTCTTCCCGACAACCCTTGCCGTTGGTTGTCGGGGTCTGCGGGCGGGGGCTTATCGGAATCTGGGAGTCCCCTCAAATAAGGGGGCCCCCAGATACTGGCCCCCCACCCTAAGTGAATGGATATGGGGTACATCGTACCCCTACCCATTCACCTGGAGGCAAAAAGTAAAAGTTAGTAAACACACAACACAAGGGTTTTTAAAATAATTTATTATTCTGCTCCGGAGGCCCCCCCTGTCTTCTTTATTAGCTCTATTACCAGGGGGGGCTTCTTCTTCCACTCTCCGGGGGTCTTCTTCCACTCTCCGGGGGTCTTCTTCCACTCTCCGGGGGGGGTTTCTTCTTCCGCTCTCCGGGGGGGGGCTTCTCCGCTCTCCGGGGGTCTTCTTCTATCTTCGCCGCTCTCCGCTGTTGACTCGGCGAACCCCGGTTCTTCTGCAGATGTCCGGTGCCTTCTTCTTCAGCGCTGGCTGCCTGCTATCTTTGTGTGTTAGCTCAATTAGTAACAGGCAGCCAGCGCGGTCTTCTGTGACGTCAGGTTCTTCTCTTCTGTTCTTCTCCCCTCTTCCGATGTTGACTCGTCGCCTCTTGACACTGCAATGATGGAAGCGCGCCTTGCATCCCATTTATATAGGCATCACCGTCCCATCATGCTCCGGCAGGTATCCACGTGGTGGGTGCCTACCCACGTGCACCCACCACGTGGGTACCTACCGGAGCATGATGGGACGGTGATGCCTATATAAATGGGATGCAAGGCGCGCTTCCATCATTGCAGTGACAAGATGCGACGAGTCAACATCGGAAGAGGGGAGAAGAACAGAAGAGAAGAACCTGACGTCACAGAAGACCGCGCTGGCTGCCTGTTACTAATTGAGCTAACACACAAAGATAGCAGGCAGCCAGCGCTGAAGAAGAAGGCACCGGACATCTGCAGAAGAACCGGGGTTCGCCGAGTCAACAGCGGAGAGCGGCGAAGATAGAAGAAGACCCCCGGAGAGCGGAGAAGCCCCCCCCCCGGAGAGCGGAAGAAGAAACCCCCCCCGGAGAGTGGAAGAAGACCCCCGGAGAGTGGAAGAAGACCCCCGGAGAGTGGAAGAAGAAGCCCCCCCTGGTAATAGAGCTAATAAAGAAGACAGGGGGGGCCTCCGGAGCAGAATAATAAATTATTTTAAAAACCCTTGTGTTGTGTGTTTACTAACTTTTACTTTTTGCCTCCAGGTGAATGGGTAGGGGTACGATGTACCCCATATCCATTCACTTAGGGTGGGGGGCCGGTATCTGGGGGCCCCCTTATTTGAGGGGACTCCCAGATTCCGATAAGCCCCCGCCCGCAGACCCCGACAACCAACGGCAAGGGTTGTCGGGAAGAGGTCCTGTCCTCATCAACATGGGGACAGGGTGCTCTGGGGTGGGGAGGCCCGCAGTGCGCCCCCCTGCCCCAGAGCACCCAACCCCCCCATGTTGAGGGCATGCGGCCTGGCACGGCTCAGGAGGGGGGGGGCGCTCGCTCGTCCCCACTCCCTTCCTGACCGGCCGGGTAGCGTGCTTTGGATACGGGTCTGGTATGGATTGTAGGGGGACCCCCTACGTCGATTTTTCGGCGTAGGGGGGGTCTCCTTACAACCCATACCAGACCTAAGGGCCTGGTATGCTCCTGGGGGGGGGGAACCCATGCCGGTTTTTTCTTTGAAAATTGGCATGGAGTTCTCCCTCTCAGGAATGCATGCTGAGCGACGCTGTAATTTTTTTTAATAATTATTTGTTTTCCCGGCGCGTATATTTTTTTTCACCCGTCGCAACTTTAGTGTCCCGTCGCAATCTTCAAAGCCGCCCGGCGTCAATTACGTTCGCGCGCTGCACGTCGGGAAAATTACGTCACACGCATGCGCAGTACGGCCGGCGCGGGAGCGCGCCTCATTTAAATTTTAAACGCCCCCCGGAGAGGAGGATCGCCTTGCGACGGCGGCACTTAAGTTACACGGCCTGAAATTTCTAGGTAAGTGCTTTGAAGATCGGGCACTTAGGTAGAGATTTTAAGTCAGTGTAACTTAACTGCTGAAAGTTAAGTTAGGCAGCTTTTTTGAGAATTTGGCCCTTAGTCCTCAATCAGAGTGGAACCCACAGTCTGTAACATTTGCTGGGTGTTATATAACTGCCTGTTCAGACCTGGTAGCGTTACGTCTTTCAGCATTGACTTCCTTTGTAGTTCTTGGATTTTGAATTCAGAGAGCTGAAAAAACAATGGTGTAGGCATACAAAACTATGAATCTACTGTGCTCATTTGTTAAAAAAATGTTTAAATCCATATTATATCCGCAAAGCTATCTTGTTCTCTTCATAAAGTACTTATTTTTTTCCCTTACAATTTTCCTTTTTAGCACTGTATACAAATAGGTGTATTACAATAAACTGTGTTCTGTAATTGTTCTTACAAATAGACTGTAAGCCTACTGCCCTCTGAAAAGCAATATGCAATGGATCGTTTTTCAGGGGTGTGTGGCAGAAGCTGACAGGCATTAAGGAGGCACTACTGCCCCCTACAGTCCCCTGTGTTTTTTTTCCTTTTAACCTTTTTGTATCTTTTTGTTTCATTGGCGACCTGCAATTTTATATTGTGGGACATCACTGCCACTGTGAGAAAAGTGTGAGAAAAGTGATTGAAGCGTTTGCACCAGCCTTCATATCGATTATGAATAAATTAAACAAAGGGTACCCCGCTCACAGCTCCAGACCATTCTGAGTACATGCTTTTTATCACCACCCCTTTTTCTATCCAGGTACATACACTATTGTCCATGGCAACAGACCTCAATTTGTAAATTAAGTGTTTGTGGGGAACTGTAACAGATACACCATGTTCAAAGGTTTTCCTGTATATAGATAGCAGCTCACTTCCTCATAGAATGTTAACAGATCCATCCGGCGAGAACTATTTTTCATAAATCCATGCTGATTATGTTTCATAACCAAATTATAGGATATAGTCATTTAATATCACCTCCAATAGTTTACATACAATTGGTGTTAGGCTGACTGGTCTCTAGTTTCTAGGTATATTATCTTTGCCCTTTTTTAAATATTGGTACCAAGTTAGATTTTCGACAATCAGCTGGTACCATTCCAGTTACTAAGCTGTCCTTAAAAATCAGTAATAACAGTCTGGCTATAACCTGGATAAGTTCTGAGGACTCTCAGGTGTAAGCCATCCGGTCCTGGTGATTCATGTTAACTTTTTCAAGTCATTTTTGGACATTGGCTTCTGTTAGCCACAAGGGTACATTCCTTGTTGAGTTACTAACAATACAGTTATGATTATTATAACCCTCCTTCTCCTTTGTAAAAACTGAGGAGAAGAATGCATTTAATAAAGCTGAATACTCTTTTTATTTGTAACCAACTTCTTATGATCATCCTTTATGAGGGCTATCAAGTTCTGACCTGTTCCTACTATAAATATTTTTAAAAAAGTGGGATTTTTTTTTTTACTTTCCTCTGTTATGTGTCTCTTTTGGTCTGTGTTCTCTTATTATAAAGTTCACTATATAAAAACTCAAAAGAAAAATCATACACAGTAACTTCTATCTGCTTTCTTGGTAGTGTCATATTTTATTCATTTGTTTAGATGGGCCACATGCTTGATCAGCCTATGTGCCCGGAGGCAGAGGATCCCTAGTGATAAACTGAAGTTTTAAAAAAAGAGAATTTCAGTCATCAGGGTAAAGAATTCAACGTAAATTTAAATAGATCAAAAATCTGCTTTAGTAGAAACCTGTCCCGTAGGAAATATAGGGACTGTCGATGTTGTCCTCTTTTTGTAAGTGCTAGTTGCCTGGCCATCTCTGGCTTTTATACTTTTAGTCACTAACCTATAACAAGTATGCACCAAGTGAAGTTAGAATTCTTAGTTATAACAGCCAGGCAACCAGTATATTCAGAAGTAGAGATGAAGCAATGGTAGCTGCTATCTATCTATTTATCTACTATATGCTACGTATTACATACACAAAGATGTTTTGCAAAAGTAAATGTGAATTTATGTATTCAAAAATATAAAAAACAAATGTGTTGCACTGTTCCTTTAAATTATTAACCCTACCACAATATGCTTAAAATAAATACAACATTTTGTAAACAACTATGTGAATATGTTTTATGATAAATACACAATTATTAAACCAAGGACACATCCGTAAAGTGATATAGTGAATTCACAAAGTCCAGTGTGGATAATATCACAAAATAACAAAGAGTGATGTCTTCATGTGTTAAGCTGCCTTGGGTAGCACTGTTCTACAGCAGTCAAATGTCTGTGTTTGTTATGCAATTACAAATTGGAAGGGCCTTTAAAAGATTTAACTTGTCTGGCCTTTGAATTACTAATATCCAACAAATTGCTTCCTCTACCTCCTAAATGCTTGGGAAACCGCCACTATAATATATTTTGCACTCAAAGCTTAACAGGACAATATATTATGCCTGCAGAGCAGCTCAGAGCATGATTAATTAGTTGTGACCATAAAAAGGCAGATGTTCTGAAACCTTTCTCTTTTGTCAAGTTCCAGAGATGTGGAGTTGACCAGGCCTTGCATTGATAACAGGAAAACTGATTATTAGCAGGGTTATCTTTTTAAGTGGGAAATTAAGAACCACTCAAGTTCAGGCAGGAGCAGATAAGAAAACTTAATGTGTTGTAAATTCTTCAGCATTTTGATGGATTTTATCAGCCAGCCCCGAACGCTGATTGGTATAATCCAAAATAAGATAACAATGTCTGTACTTAATGCAGCACTGACTGTGTTATCTTTGGAAACAGTTAACTGGTAAGGGCAAAACCAGTCATTTTTATTTTAGTCTTCAGAACTTTCATTTTCCCAAGCTTTTGGAAGCTGTACTTACTCATGTAATCATGACCTTTTACAGTTTTTTTTCTGGGGAATAAAGCTTGCCATATATGTTAGACAGCAGTATAATCCACAATTTAACCACCTACATTTGGAAGGGTACTGTAGAAATTCTACAGTTAAAATATTTATAGGTGTGGTATCAAACGCATTTAAAGTGTATGTATAGGCAAAACTATTTTTGCATGTTAGGATAGAGTAGAGCTCTATCAAGTTCAAGATTCACTATCTCTATTTGCTATACTTAGCATTGATCCAGAACTGAAAGTGAGGGAAAATCCCAAAGTTGTTGTTGAAACAAAAATATAGGGGGGAATCTCTTCCAATAGGTAAATCTGTTTTGGTGACCACTGTCTAAGAAAGGGGATTCCCCTCACTTTGTAGAGATTTTCATCCCAACTCCTGTTGCATCTTAGGGACAAGCAGTGAAAGGAAATCTCCCAATAGGACAAACTGGGGTTTATTTACTAAAGCTGGAGAGTGTAAAATCTGGCTCACTTCTGCACCCTAACAAATCAGCTTCTAGCTTTAGCTTTGGCAAATAAGCTTTGGCAATAAAACCTGGAAACTGATTGGCTTCTATGCAGAAGTGAGCCTGATTTTGGACTCTCCAGCTTTAGTAAATACACCCCATTGTCACATACCTGGTGATGGAGCCTGATGTAAAGAGGTAGGCGTCTCATACTGGTAGCAGGAGGCGCGAGAGCTCAGAGTGGCATAAGTGCCTGACAGTTCTCACAGTAACAGATGTGGGGTCTGTGTGTATCCAGATGCAGACTGGACTGAGGATGCAGAGTAATAGGGATGAAAGGATAGCAGGGCACTGGCAGATGGACAGTAGGCACTTGGCAACCTGAAAGATGGCTGAACACAGAAGAAGTCACAGGTTCAGGATACAGAGCAGAGTCAGGCAAGCTGGGTCAGTAACTGGTAAGCAGGTCAGAAGCAAAACGGTAGTAAGGAGAGTAGTCAGAGTCCAGGCCAGAGTCAGTAACAGTGAGACAGGTAGGCAAAGGAAGCAGAAAGAGATGTGGTCCAAAGACAAACCAGTAGTTGGTACAGGCAGAGTTCTAGCGTGGTCAGGGCAGATCAGGTCAGCAATAGGAGATCAGATACATGAACGGGTAGCAGATATGCAGGAAATGCTGTAGCTTGCATAACAGTGTAAATTTGTTGTCCCCTAAAACTAACTCAACACAGCCATTAATGTCTAAACCGCTGGCAACAAAAGTGAGTACACCCCTAAGTGAAAATCTCCAAATTGGGCCAAGGTGTCAATATTTTGTGTGGCCAAAATAGTTTGTCAGCACTGCCTTAAACCTCTTGGGCATAGAGTTCACCAGAGCCTCACAGGTTGCCACTGGAATCCTCTTCCACTCCTCCTTGATGACATCACGGAGCTGGTGGATGTTAAAGATCTTGCGCACCTCCACCTTCCATTTGAGGATGCCCCACAGGTGCTCAATAGGGTTTAAGTCTGGAGACATTCTTGGCCAGCCCATCGCCTTTACCCTCAGCTTCTTTAGCAAGGCAGTGAGTGTGTTTGGGGTCATTATTATGTTGGAATACTGCCCTGCGGCCCAGTCTCCAAAGGGAAGGGATCGTGCTCTTCTTCGGTATGTCACAGTACATGTTGGCATTAATGGTTTCCTCAGTGAACTGTAGCTCATGCAGCCGCAGACATGACACTCCCACCACCATGCTTGACTGTAGACAAGATAATCCTCACCTAGTTGCCGCCAGACACACTTGACACCATCCACAGGACATGGTTCCAGTAATCTATGTCCTTAGTCTGCTTGTCTTCAGCAAACTGTTTGCAGGCTTTCTTGTGTATCATCTTCTGGGACAACAGTCATGCAGACCAATTTGATGCAGTGTGTGGCGTATGGTCTGAGCACTGACAGGCTGACCCCCTGCCCCTTCAACCTCTGCAGCAATTCTGGCAGCACTCATAAGTCTATTTCCCAAAGACAACCTCTGGATATAACGCTGAGCATGTGCACTCAACTTCTTTGGTCGACCATGGCGTGGCCTGTTCTGAGTGGAACCTGTCCTGTTAAACCACTGTATGGTCTTAGCCACTGTGCCGCAGCTCAGTTTCAGGGTCTTTGCAATCTTCTTATAACCTAGACCATCTTTATGTAGAGCAACAATTCTTTTTTTCAGATCCTCAGAGAGTTCTTTGCCATGAGGTGCCATGTTGAACTTCCAGTGACCAGTATGAGAGAGTGAGAGCGATAACACAAAATTTAACACACCTGCTCCCTATTCACACCTGAGACCTTGTAACATCAACAAGTCACATGACACGGGGAGGGAAAATGGCTAATTTGGCCCAATTTGGACATTTTTACTTAGGGGTGTACTGACTTTTGTTGCCAGCGATTTAGACATTAATGGCTGTGTGTTGAGTTATTGTGAGGGGACTGCAAAGTTACACTGTTATACAAGGTGTACACTCACTACTTTACATTGTAGCAAAGTGTCATTTCTTCAGTGTTCTTCAGATGCTCGATTAATAACTATTCTACTAACACATGAATGATCAAGGGGTAGTCTCATAGATGCATCGGCCCCTGATTCATGGTGCCTTTTAATCATATTGGATTTGTTTTCCTTTTTTTTTTCAGTAAAACAGTATTAAACTAAAAACTATTATATTGCAACCAATTATTAAACATGGTGGCTGCATTTATTTTTTTATTTTCTTCTTTTAATATTTTATCCTTTTAATTTTACCTGTTAATCCGGCCTGTAATTCTGTTATTTTTACATTTAACAGGCCAAGCTGTCCAGCAAAAGCATCAGTTAGAGGGTTGGGATAAACCATTTAACACTGACAGGGGTATTTACAATGGTCCTTTTTTTTTTGTATATAATAATATGCTGTCACTGCTTTAAAAGTGTAAGATGGAGTTTGGCTTTAATTTGTTACTGGAGTCCATCTAAATCTGCTAGGACATCTACCACTACCCTCTCCGCAGGTTGACAATGCTGCTGTCCAAATGGGGGGGGGGGGGGGGGAATTTAACTGGTGCACTTAGAATCTGGTGCAGCTGTGTATGGTTTCCAATAATCGTAATCTTGTTCAATTAAAGTGGTTCTAAAGGTAGAAGGTGTTTTATCATGAGAGCCTTGGCTGTCCGGGCCTCTCCCTCCTGGTTGGCTGAGACACAATCAAAGTCAGTGAGACAATGAGGAGAGAAAGGGGGAGGCCAAGCCACAGATCCGTGTCTGAATGGATACACAGAGCAGCGGCTCTGGTTTCCCCATAGCAAGCTGCTTGCTATGAGGGCACTCGGCAGGAAGGCAGGGCCAGGAGCGCCGGTGAGGGACCCAAGAAAAGGAAGATCTGAGCTGCTCTGTGCAAAACCACTGCACAGAGCAGGTGAGTATAACATTATTGTTATTTTTAAACAAAAAAATATTTTTTTAAATGTAACCTCACTTTAAACTTTGGCAATTAAACCTGGAACCTGGTTTCTATGCAGAGTTGCACAAATTGTTGTACTATCTAGCTTTAGCAAATAACCCCCAAAGTGTCTCTGTTTAGTGGAAACACCCTATAACCCTATTCCCCAGTAACAGGGGAATTTACTGGTGCAGCCAGAATCTTGAGCACAGGGCCTATCCTAGGGTCACAGGCGCCTGGGTGCAGAAATATGTCTGACGCCCCCACATGGGCGCCGTCATTTTACTAACTCCTCCCCTTTACAAATGTTTCTATGGCAATGACTCAACCACAGTGATGCTCTCCCACAAAGTCTTCATTACCCTGGGATCCTTACATGATCTCTTAACAATAAACAAAATACAGGAAGAGAAGCAAAGTACTTTATTGGGACCTGGAGGGTGACCTCTGTGACGGACACAGAAAGGGCTTCTGTTAGAGAGTCTGTTAGATGTTCGGCGCCCCCAACTCTACAGGCGCCTGGGTGCAATGCAGGATCGGCCCTGCTTGAGCAGCTGTGCATGGCAAACAATCAGCTTCTTGCTTTCATTTTCAAAGCTTAAAGTGTTACTAAACTCAATGGCCGCGATTCAGATACATTGTCGTATCTTTGAGCGGGCGTAATGCATCTCCTATGCGCTACGCCGACGTAACATTGAGAGGCAAGTACTGTATTCAGAAAGCACTTGCTCCCAAAGTTACGTCGGCGTATCGTAAATGGGCCAGCGTAAGCCCGCGTAATTCAAAGTAGCAAGGCAGTGGGCGTGTTGTATTGTAATTAAGCGTGACCCCATGTAAATGCATGGCCGATCGAACTGCGCATGCACGCACATGCTCAGAGTCAAGTCGCAAATGCTCCCTAAGATACGTCGGCTCAATGCTTTGTCAACATGAACGTAACATACGCCAAGCCCTATTCACGTACGACTTACGTAAACGACGTAAAATATGACGCTGTTCCGACGTTTCCGACGTCCATACCTTAACATGACTTACCCCTGCTTTATGAGGGGTAAACTTACGCCGGACTGACGCCTTACGTAAACGGCAGAGCTAAATCCGACGGGCGCAAGTACGTTTCTAAATCGGCGTATCTAGGTCATTTGCATATCTGACGCGTAAATCTACGGAAGCGCCCCTAGCGGCCAGCGTAAATATGCACCCAAGATACGACGGCGTAGGAGACTTACGTCGGTCGTATCTTGGCCAAATTCAGGCATAACTGCCTTTATGAATCAGCGCATAGATACGACGGCGCTCATTGACAGCAGCAAGAGCCAATGGCTCCTGCTGCTGCTCGAAGGCTGTGTAAAGAGGAAACGAGGGGAGAATAGATGCAGCCCTGCACAGCACTGATCTCTTCTCCCCTCTCTTCCCCTTCACACACTCTTGCAGAATAATGTAGGTCAAAACAGCATATATAGGCCATGCTAGAAGGTGTTTTTGCATTTTCTTTAAAGGATAGGTCTGACAGAGAAGAATTCGACATAATGCAGATATGAATAATTTCCTTTCAAACTTTACTTCACAAGTGTGAAATCAGATTTATGAACCCATGGGAGAAACAAAAAGAGTGGTGTGTACTTTAATGTGCTTAAGAATAAACAAAATGAAGAAGACATACAGCAGGAATTTAAACAGCCTTGAGCTCTCAAGCTATATTCTTAACAAATGTCTGCTAGATCACAAAAATGTTCTAAATCTAAAGCCAAGCTGAAATGTTTAACTTATTAAAGAGAATTTTTATTATGTTGTGTACAGATGGCTGCTTACTCCATCCAAACTTTTCTGTTATTCTGCTGAAATATCTCTTTGTGTTGGCAAAAATAACAGTGAAGGATTTTATTTTGCTTATCTGCTAGGAATGTAAAAACTTAAACCACTTTGGATGAATGATCCTGCTCTATTCACACGGATTACTGATTTGGAAAGTGTCCAAAACCCATTGGTCCCTTACATGATAGTTCCAATTATAGATGGAAACTCATTAGAACATTATGGCCCGGATTCACAGAAACTTACGCCGACGTAAGTCCGAATGTGCGCCGTCGTATCTATGCGCTCATTCTTAAAATGAGATACGCCTGAATTTTGCCAAGATACGACCGACGTAAGTCTCCTACGCCGTCGTATCTTGGGTGCATATTTACGCTGGCCGCAAGGGGCGCTTCCGTTGATTTATGCGTTGAATATGTAAATGAGCTAGATACGCCGATTCACGAAAGTACTTGCGCCCGTCGCTGTAATCTACGTCGTTTACGTAAGGCGTTTTTCCGGCGTAAAGTTAAACCACCAAAAAGCTGGTCTAAGTCGTTCAGGGTATGGACGTCGGAAGTGCCGTCGGATTGGGGCTGGGCGTAAGTTAGGTTCACGTTGTACGCATTGAGCCGTCGTATCGTAGGGAGTATTTGCAACGTGATTCTGAGCATGCGCGCGCATGCGCCGTTCGTTCGGCCATGCATTCACATGGGGTCACGATTCATTTGAATACAACACGCCCACTGCCTTGCTACTTTGAATTAGGCGGGCTTACGCCGGCCCATTTACGTTACGCCGGCGTACATATGGGAGCAAGTGCTTTGTGAATACTGTACTTGCCTCTCAATGTTACAACGACGTAGCGCATATGAGATGCGCTACGCCTATCTAAAGATGCGCCGATCTCTCTGAATCTGGCCCTATATGTGTATTTAAATGCAACCAGATGCTCAATAGTTGGACCTGAAAAGTGTGTTCCTTGCATATCTCAAAGCGGTACCGGTGGTACATAGCAAGATTTTGTAAATGTATTATCCAATGGCTTAGACAGATTTATTTTTAATTATATGAAGAAAACATAATTTGCCAGAATTTTTTGACAGGAGGGCAGTCCCACCAGACGTGGAGCATAGTTCCCCTAGAACCCAAACATCACCAACAAGCATCTGAAAGGGAGGGGTTGAAACATTTTATGTTTGCAGGTCATCTGTACCATCCCCTAACCAATTTAAACCCCTTTACCTGAGTTGAGGCCGCCAAAGAAAGCTTGTGCGTCAGTATGAAACATTTTTGCCACTCGACTCATTAGATAGAATGTACAGATGTGTATTCCCGCGCTAATATGGGATCCAATGGCCCTGGTGGAGGTGCAGCAGTCACCGTGAGGGTCAAATGCTACCCAAAGTATAGGAGTATAAAAAATCTATATTTGGTGATGCGCTCCTCAATGTTAAGTGATAACAAAGTTAACACTGGTAAAATATAAATAAACCGAATTAATAATATCATACAAGTCATGAAATAAAGTGCAAAAATTGCAAAAAATAGAGCAATACACAATCGTGTGGATAAATATTATCAATATTGATATGATTAATATATTAATCAGTCCCATTTATTTATCCATACGGATTGTTTATTGCTCCATTTTTTGCAATTTTTGTACTTTATTTAATTTTATGGACTTTTATGAATTTATTAGTTTGGTTTATTTATATTTTACCAGTGTTAACTTTGTTATCACTTAACATTGAGGAGCGCTTCACCAAATATTGATTTGTTATACTCGTTAGATAGAATGTCGTAGTTCTGATACCCAAGTCTGCGTGGGTTAGAAGGTCAGGAGATGATATGTTGAGTAGTATAGAATAAATTTGAAAAAATACATGGGTCGGGAGTCAGCTTGTAGAAGTAGATCGTCAAAACCCGACGGTTCGGATAAGATCGTGGACAGAGAATGAAAACTGTGAATGTACGATAAGACTTGACGTCTTTGAAGCCAATGTGCCAGGGAGTGGGGAAGCAAACAGGAAGGGGAGTCAGTCATCAGGGATGGATCTGCACGAAGGACTTCGGCAAGTCGTTGGTGTTCTTCTTTACTCCGGGGCCCAAATTCTGACATATGCACACAGGTGGAAATGTCGGGGACCCAAAGAAGGGGGTCATGGATCCCACCCGTTTAGATACATCACCGGTCAACGTCATCCGCTTCCACATTTGAATTTTTTGATGGGTAAGCTCTGCCAGCAGAGATGGATCCTTATGACAATCCGCAGGAGTCCATGGAAGAGCACAAAGTCCAATTGAGTTTAAGTGGCTTTTTAGTTGGACCCAGAGTTTAGACATAGAAAATGATGAAAGCAGTCTACAATCTGTGTGAGTATTGCTGCCTTGTGATACAAAAGGAGTGAGCTAATGATCTGCTGCATTTGTCTCGGAATTTATACTGGTTTAAAGCACGCTTATCTGCATACAAACGTATAGATGCCTCGTACAAGTCCCTAAGCTTTGAACTAGCTAAAGAAACCATGGTGAGAGTTCTTAAGCTTTTGATCAGCAGCCCCAATGGCAGCCGAGCGTTCCTTATTTAAGTGGGCCCCGATTTGAAAAAAGCTGCCTCGCAGGACAGCCTTTAGTGCTTCCCAATGGATGGACAGGGGAGTAGGGTCTGCAGCTTGGTCAGTGAAAAAATTGTATATGACATCTAAGACCCTCGTGATACAGTCTGAATTCTTAAAGCGGTAGTTCACCCTGACCCACATGATGTTACCATCGAGACAGGCATTGTAGCGCGAGCTACAGTATGCCTGTCCCGATTTTTTTAACCCCGTACTCACCTCGTAGTCGTCCATCGTAGATTTCGGCTCCCGCGGGGAATGGGCGTGCCTATGGAGAGGGAGGATGATTGACGGCCGGCCCTGGCACGTCACTCTCCCCGAAGACAGCCGGAGTAGGTCTCGGCTCTTCACGGCGCGTGCGCACAGGCTATGCGCACGCGTCGTGAAGACCAAGCCTATTTCGGCTATTTCCGGAGAAGCGTGACGCGCCAGAGCCGGCCGTCAATCATCCTCCGTCTCCAGAGGCACGCCCATTCCCCGGTATCTTCGATGGACGACTACAAGGTGAGTATGGGGGGAAAAAATTCGGGACAGGCATACTGTAGCTCGCGCTACAGTGCCTGATTTAAAGGTAAAAGAAAAAAATTTTTTTTTTTCCTGTCGATAGGGTGAACCCCCGCTTTAAGCAACAAGTCATTCAAACGCCATGTTGAATCCTTAACCGGGGTAGAGGGAATCCAAAAGGCCAGGTAGATGTGAGAGTGGTCAGATTATACCATATTGTCAATTTCTCAGTCGGGGGACCAATCTAAGCTGCTATGGTCCACTAGAAAGTAGTCTATGCGACTGTAAGACTGGTGGGCATGGGAGAAGTGGATATAGTTATGGTAGGGTACAATACCCTCCACACATCAATGAGACTTAAGTCATAGAAAGCCCGCTTTAGGGCCCGCAGTTTTGGGAAAGACAAAGATGAAGATTGTGATGTGGAAGAGTCTAAAAGTGGGTCCAGTGGGGCATTGAAGTCCCTGCCCAGGATGAGCCTGCCCTCCATGAAGCCAGCTAAGATCTGAAGGTAATGCAAAGCTGATGACTTTGTTTAGGTTTGGTAGATATGTTAGCTACTGTAAATTTAGTCCCCCACAGC
This sequence comes from Rana temporaria, assembly GCF_905171775.1. Taxonomy (NCBI): domain Eukaryota; kingdom Metazoa; phylum Chordata; class Amphibia; order Anura; family Ranidae; genus Rana; species Rana temporaria. The sequence continues at coordinate 220,069,523 of NC_053489.1, forward strand.
GAATATTTCACAAAGAGGTACCTGCCCTGTGGGTCAGAGATATGGTCATGTAGATCAATAGGGAGTGTTTTGTGAAAGGCTATATAGACTCCTCTGGCCTTCTGTGAGGGATGTGTACTATAAATCTACCTGTTTAAGTATCTGTTAGAGCAAGAGAGGGTGAAGTCAGCGTGAAAGTACGCCTCTTGCAGTAGAAGCACATTAACCTGTTGTTTATGTATTTGGTAGAGGATTTGTCCCTATTTGGATGCTATATTGAGCCCATTTACCTTATAGGAACACAGCTTGAGTCGGGGCTGAGACCTCACCGTTTGGGCCATGATAGAGTGTGTAGAGGGATTAAAAAGAAGGGGAGGCAATGTGGAGAAAGTGGGGGAGGAGTAGAGAGGAAAAAGAGAGGAAGGAAGAGAGATGTAGATTAGAAGTGACACAAGCAGAGAAAAAATCAAAGCAAGAGGACACCAGGGAAAAGTGTCCGAAGTTAACTGATGTGTTCATGGAAGTGAACACCATGTGAAATCTCAAGTTTCTGGCACAAACCGTGCCAAGCCTATTGTGGGAGAGAAATCAAAAGGAAAGAGTTGTGATCCCGACAGCATGACAGGCATGAATAAGAGGTAAACAGTACACCCTATAGTGGGAGGTATTAGTGATAGAAAGGATACTTCCGTCAGAAGGCCATATAAAACTGGTAGCATGCCTGGTCAGAAATGTGGCCTACCCAATCGCTCCAAGCATCATCCTTACCCCCCAAGGGACAGTAAGCCGTGAAGGCAAATCAGTGACAGGCTATGGAAATCTAGCCTGTCTATATAGACCTTAAGGCACATATTTGGTATGTCAATAATCTAGCCCCAGACGAGGTCCCACCTGTTCAACCCATTTATATAAACGTAATAGGAGCTGAGATAATGCTCTGAGAAATATAGCATTAAATCTAGGTGGAAATCAGTTAGAAAAATCGGCCCCTCCAGTGGAGGTAAACCTAGATCCAGGACAGCCCCAGGAGATCCACCAGATAAAGAAGTGCCCCAAGGGGGGACTCCCTCCCGCCTATGGTTGACCAAGTCCAAGATGGGACTTAGCATCATCCTGAAAAGGCCCCACTTACACCATTATTCTAAATCAAATCCCTATCTCCAGAAGGGGTCAACTATCAACCCAAGAGAGCCCATAACGCCCCCAACAGGCAGGCACAACGATCCTCCAGGGCCAGCATAAAATTATGGTATAACAAGTAAAGGGCAAGGTAAAACAGTAAGTATAAACAATGAATCTGTGCATATCAGTAAACAAGTAAAGGGCAAGGAGTGCATATCGACCGTCCCTAACTCCAGCTAGATCAGACGTACCAGCAAAGAGCAGGAAACAGTCCAAGCTTGCCTAAAGATACCCTGTTGTAGTGTACAGCTTACCAGATATTGCAATTACTTGTAACCTATAGGAGCTGAAGCAGGTGTAAAGATAGAGTTCTCATAAAACATGGTCGTAGGCCCAGAAAATGAATATGTCTCCTGTAGTTGTGATTAGCAGGCCCATAAGGGCCTGTTCAAGGTACCCTCATAGAGAGCCATGGTCATTCATATGTAAACCAGGATATGAATAGAGAGCAAGGAGTGCATCCCGACCATGTATAAGACTTAGCTGTTTTTCAATGTTAACACATCAAAATGAACTAAATCACAACTCCTGTGGTATTCTACAAAGTAAAACTATTTTTGTGAGGTTTTTAAAATGATTTCATCACAGTCATTTTGTTCACACAGCACACAGGGAGAAGGGGAAATGTTATCCTCAATGTGTCTGTCTTCATTGCCAGAGGCAAAGTGTTATTTTACTAGAATAAAATGTTTTGGTCAGAGGCCCTGTTTTCCCTGGCAGTCAAGGCCTGCCATTTGTTTGTGCTATTATATGTTGTGCATCTAAAAACAAATCTACATGTTAGTGGAACAAATGCAACACATTTGCTTATGGCCCGTTCACATCAGATTTAGTGGAGCTCTGCTGGCAGATATTTCCAGCACAGCCCCAAGGCATAGACAAAGCAAATTGCCCTGCTTCCTATGGTGTTAGTTCACAACACAGTGTTGCTATGGTGTGCCCTGAGAAAAAGTACTTTTTTCAGCACAGTAGGTTACAACACAGAACTGCTGCATCACAACGTCTCAGTTGAAAATTAAACCCTATTGAAATGTCACCTGTGATGTTTATCAGTTAAACAAATATTAAAGTATATTTAAAGATAAAACTTGTTTTTTTTAGTTTGTCATACTATCAGCTTTTTACTGTCTTTTTTCCCATTAAGGAAGATTTTCTTTACTTCCCGTACTGAAGACAAAACACAAAAGTGAGAGAAAATCACTCCAAAGTGAGTAGAAATCCAAATTCCACAGTTGATACTAAAACATAATTTTACTGGAAAATTTTCTGGTTCAGTAACAACTGTAATATTTGAGATTTGTGATTACTTTCTGTCTTGCTGACAATGGTCAATAGGCCAAATGGAGAGCATACATTTCCGGGGACACAGACAGCAATACTAACATTACCCCTTCTACTCTCTATTAAAAAAAAAGCTTAAGCTTGTGTATCTACTTAAGCCCTGGTTCACATTGGTATGATTTGACATGCAATTTGACATGTCAAATCGCTTGTCAAATCTGCGGCATTTGCCGGCAATGGCATCGTCCTATTCGGTGCGACGCTGCACCGGTTTCTGTTGTTTCTGTGCTACTTTTTGCGATTTTGGTCTGTGATTTACATCTGTGCAGAAACCTACACAGAGGTCTGTGAAATCGCGGCCGAAATTGGGACTGAAATGCGGGAGTGAAATTGTGCGAGTTCAGATGAACTCGCATGGCTTCATTCCGGCAACCCCAGTGTGAACCTGGGCTTAAAGTGATTGTAAAGTCTATTTTTTTTTAAATTAACAAACAGGTTTTACTTACTTTCTATGTGAAATGGTTTTGTACAGAGCAGCTTAGATTCTCCTCTTCTCTGGTCCATTTTCACTGCTCCTGGCACCTCCCTCCTGTCGAGTGCCCCCAAAGCAAGCTGCTTGTTATGGAGGCATCCAACCTGAGCTGCAGCTCCCTGTGTCCATTCAGACACAGAGCTGCCATTCAGGCCCTGCCCTTCTCTCGCCTGATTGACTCACTGACTTTAATTGAGCCAATGGCGCTGCTGCTGTGTCTCAGCCAATCAGGAGGAGAGTCCCAGACGGCCGAGGGACTCATCAAAATCGCTGGAAAGAGATGGGGCTAAGGTTAGTATTAGGGGGGCTGCTGCACACAGAAGGTTTTTTATCTTAATGCATAGAATTTATTAAGATAAAAAACCTTCTGACTTTACAACTCCTTTAAGAGTACAGCTCCCCCTTTTTCCTAAGCCTTCCTAGACATTAAATAGTTACTTTATCATGAAGGCGACACAGGATTATAGTAGACTATTGAGGTTATGCTCATGTGGACACTGGCTAAAAGAAAAAAAGTTGAAGACCTGCCTCTATATTACCCCACCCCTAATATCATGCTTTCGACTTTTGCTAGTGTCCTGGGAGGTTGGATGCTTTCTTCTGGGAGGAAAATTCTATATTTTTACTATTTCTTACATTTCTATTAACATTCAAGGGAATTTATCAGATGTTTTTTCTCTTCACACAATGACTATGGTGCTGGTGCTACTTTGAAGGCCGTTCTCAGACCCCCATGGATTGAAGATTGCATGGCCTGCCTTTAATGCAGGGTCGGCAACCTACGGCCCGCAGGCCACACCTGGCCCACCGCCGCTAAAGGCTGTTTTCCTATGCAGCGGGAGGAGACCCACTGCCTTCCGCCAGGAGACCCGCCTTCCCACTGGGAGGCCTGAGCAACCAGCCGACATAACCCCTGGCTGGCCAGAGACTCAAAGGTGTCTCGGGTCTAGTAACCCGGAAGCAATGTCGTGACATCACTTCCGGTTTATGGAAGACTTAAAGGTGGCAAATTTCTAAATATTACAGTATTCAAAACAGCCAAACCTGGTGTTTTTAATGCTTTTAAGTGCAAAGGAGTGATTTGGGGTCTTATAGACCCCAGATCCCTCCATAAAGAGTACCTGTCACATCCTATTACTGTCACAAGGGATGTTTACATTCCTTCTGACAGGAATAAAAATGATCAGATTTTTTTTTTGTGTAAAAAAAAAATAAAGTAGGGCTGCGGAAATTAATGATTAATTCCTCGATCAATCGTTAATTTCTTTGATCGATCAAAATAATTTTGATCGGTACAATCAGCGGATTGAGCTCCGCTGTCTCGCCCATAGGAAAGACCACGGCTTCGGCCTAGCTCCGGAGTGGCGGCCATCTTGGTACACCCGGCAGCGGCCTAGTAGCGGCACGCTGATGTCATCATCACCCTCCTGCTTGTGTCGTCTGCTCTATTCTGGTAAGAGCAGACAATCTTCCCACATATACAATGGGGGAGATGTGGACATTACAGTATGGAGGGAGATGACGACATTACAGTTATAATTAATCGAAATTAGTCAATTAATCGATTAAAAAAACTATTAATCGATCACGAAAATTGTAATCAGTAACAGCCCTAAAATAAAGAAAAAATTTTAAATGCCCCATCACTTTATACGCACGCACAGAAGCTATCTCATACTTAAGTCGCAACCGCAAATGTAAACAGTGTTCAAACCACACATGTGAGGTATGGCTGTGATAGTTAGAGGAAGAACAATAATTCTAGCACAAAACCTCCTCTGTAACTCTAAACTGGTAACCTGTAGAAATTTTTAAAGCATCTCCTATGGAGATTTTTAAGTACCATAGTTTGTCACTATTCCACGAGTATGGGCAATTTTAAAGTGTAACATGTGGGCGAGCTGTGTAATATGCAGGGGGATGTGGGATGTGCGAGGGGGTGTGTAATATGCAGGGAGGGCTGTGTAATGTAAAGGGGTCTAGAGGTACAGGGGCTGTATAATGTAAAGGGGTTAAGAGGTGCTGGGCTGTTTAATGTAAAGGGGTCCAGAATTTCGGGGGCTGTGTAATGTAAAGGGGTCCAAATTATTTTCTTCATTTATTAGCAGGTGAATGCGGCCCTCCATGCATTTTCATACATTAAATTTGGCCCTTAAGTGGAAAAAGTTTTCTCATCCCTGCTTTAATGTGACCTTTGGGTACTGGACTCTGATTGTGGCATTTCCCAAACATCTAGTCCACGGGGGTTGATTTACTAAAACTGGAGAGTGCAAAATCTGGTACATCTGTGCATAGCAACCAGTCGAGTTCCAGGTTTTTTGTCAAAGCTTAATTTAACAAGCTGAAGTTAGAAGCTGATTGGCTACAATGCACAGCTGCAACAGATTTTGCACTCTCCAGTTTTAGTAACTCAACCTCACTGTGTTAGGGCTCTTTCACACGGGCGGACCGTATGTCCGCTTTTTCATCCATCCGTGTACGGATGAAAAAGGGACATACATTGATCCCTATGAGCTTTGGATAAAGTAGTGAATGGTTAAAAGCACTGTCAAGTTTTTTCCAAATTTGGTGTTTTGTTATGCCGCGTACACACGATCAGTTTGTCTGATGAAAACGGTCTGATGGACTGTTTTCATCAGACAAACTGATCATGTGTGGGCCCCATCGTTTTTTTATCCATCGGTGAAAAAACTAGGAACTTGTTTTAAAATTATCTGATGGTTAAAAAAACGATAGAAAAAAACGATAGTCTGTGGGCACGTTCCATTGGTTAATAATCCATGCATGCTCAGAATCAAGTCGACGCATGCTTGGAAGCATTGAACTTAATTTTTCTCAGCACGTTGTTGTGTTTTACGTCACCGCGTTCTGACACGATCGTTTTTTTAACTGATGGTGTGTAGGCAAGACTGATTAAAGTCAGCTTCATCGGATATCTGATGAAAAAATCCATCAGACCGTTTTCATCGGATGAACCGATCGTGTGTACAGGGCATTCGATTTCTCTAACTTCCTTTCCTGGCCCAGTGTCTCAGTCACCGGGAAAAATAGAGACAGTAAATCCCCCAATAGGGATACCGACACCTATAAAAACATGACAGGTGTTCTAGCACACAACACTCTATACAAAACTAAGAAACAAATGGGTTTTGGCTTAAGATACAATCCAGAGAAGAGGCTTTAACTTTTTAGTAAAAGGAAATAATGTAAACAGATTGAAAGATATTCTGTGTGACTCCTGATGACCTGTTTTAGAACCAGTGTAGTTAAGGTGCTAATGGTTTTAAAGCTATCATTTTGCATCTGTATATATTTTATGATTTTAAAAGTGGAAACAGGGGAAATTTTAGAGCCAGCATGCTTAATCAAGAAATATATTAATCATACTACTGTCTACTCTACTATACTACAGTATTTAGCGTTAAAGTATGCTTTAACAAGTAGTAATTAGTATTAGTGAGCAAGTAACTGTTTCAGAACTTGGCTTGTAGATTTTAAATATGGGAAAATAACTTGGATTAGGATATTCAGTTACTGTTGAGATAACCTTAGCTTTAAAAATGTTTCTATTTTAAGAATTCTATTTGCCCAGCAGCTGGAAATATTTATATGTCTGGTAACAAAAGAACTTTTCCCGATGAAGGAAAATTGCTTTTTTTTTTACTAGAAGCTTGTATTATATTGTAATATTGTAAAATATTGTATCATTGTAAAATGTAGTGGTATATTGTAATCAGTTACAGCTAATTGTAATTGTAAAAATATATGTAGATAAAATTCCCTAATGGATATCTGGACCAATAAAATAAGTAAATATCTGTGGTCTCAAAATGATCACCTCGAAAAACAAATACTCAATATAAAGTAGTTATAGCACATAAACCTGGTATATCAATCAATCAATCATTCATATGTCTAGAAACATGCAGAGCCCTACATAATTTGTATTGTCATATTGTTATCATATATCGTTCTCAGGTGAACATGTTTATCATTGCAAAGCTTTTTTATACATTAAGCACCCATACTCTGTGACTTCAAAACATCCTACTAATATAGAACCCTGTTGGAGTCCACCTGCTCAGCGGGGAATCTGTCTGCTGATCCCCGCTGAGAAAGCGGATAGCTGGTCTGTGTCTGCTTATGTAGAGTGGACACAGACACAGCCCACTCTCCTCTATGGGTGGTCAGATGTAAACGGACCACCTGGCCGTCAACACCCAGCTGCCATCCAATCTGGCAGACAGATGGGGAACAGCTACCCATTCGTCTGTTTTTAGCGGATAGGATATCAGTGGGTGCTGCTCCATAGATGAGACTGGAGGGTCCAATCAAGTCCGCCTGAAAAAGTGAGAAGTGGACCCGATTGGTCTGCTGGCTGAAAAGGGCCTAACGGTGCTGCTCAGAAAGTGCCAATATCTAATAATTGTAAACAGAATTTCTATGTCATGAGGTTAGGTGGGGACTTTGGGGTTGATTTACTATAGGTAAAAAGACAGCTGCATTCATCATCCAATCATGTGAAAGCAAAAATGCATTTTTTTTAAATCCTTGCACTTGATTGGGTACTCTATGCAAAGTGAAGCGTACCTCATTTACTAAGCTCTGGAGCAACTGCACTTTGCAAAGTGCACAGTCTATTAGCCCTTAGTAAATCAACCCCCTTATCTTAAAGAGGAGTTCCAGCCTGGGGGGAAAAAAAATGTAAAGTCAGCAGCTACAAATAATATAAGGACACTTGCCTGTTCAGCAAGCCTGCGATGTCGCCACCCCAAGCTGATCCGTCTATTGGCTCTGGTCGCAGGCGTCGGCATCTTCACTAAGGGAAACAGGAAGTTAAGCCTTGCGCCTTCACAGCCTGTTTCCTACTGTGCATGCGTGAATCTCGCTGCACTTTCTGAATGGTCCCGCTGTCTTCTGGGACCTCTGTGTCTCCCAGAAGGCAGCATGGGGGAAGGGGGAGGGGCCAGGGGTGGGAAGTGAGAGCGGATATCTGTCCCTTCCCCCAAAAGGTGCCAAATGTGGCAGCAGAGGGGGAGAGGAAGCAGACAAGTGGAGCTTCCCCCTTTGAGTGAAGTTCCGCTTTAACCACTCCAAGACTAGGCTGTCCAGGCTATTTTTCTGATTTCTGCACTGTCACACTTTGAATGAGAATTACTCAGTCATGCAGCACTGAACCCAAATAAATGTTATATAACTTTGTTGACAGATAGAGCTTTTTTTTGGTGGTATTTAATCACCACTGGGGTTTTTTTTTTTTTTGCTATCTCAAGGAAAAATACCAAATAAAAAACAAAAACAAAAACCTTCTTCATATATTTAGGCCAATGTATTCTGCTACATTTCTTTGGTGGAAAAAATAAATGAATTAGTGTATATTATTTAGTCATTGTGAATAGAGTCTAAAACTATGATATGTATATATTTTAATTGATTCATCCTGATGTACAGACTGCCTATCTCATTTCTTGATGCTCTAAAATGGCAGGACAGTACAAATGCCCCCAACATGACCCATTTTTTGGAAAGTAGACAGTCTAAAGTATTGTTGCATGGGCATACAGTGCCATCTGAGCAGCGGCCAATGTCTCAGACCAATAGAGAGCAGTACAATGTCACCATAAACAAATTAATAAACTGCACTACAAAGTAACCCTTAATCAACATGTATGTTAATAAAAATAAAAATTAAATAAATAAAAATTGAGATCTACTGCCACCTAATATGAAAATACCCATACATCAAACTAGAATTTCAATCATAATTTGAGGAAGCGTTGTGATAAATCAAAGGGATACAACAATTACCTCTACAAATAATACGCTACAAATAATACAATTCACCCAGTCAGGGTGGGTGATTTGTGTGTTTTTATTTTGTGTGTGTGCTTACTACAGTATCGATGGCTGTAGAATGAAATCAATTTCAGCTGTGAAAGGAAACCGTTCAAAAGCTTCAGGCATGTAGCCTTTGTTTACAACTGTGATTGGTCACAGCGATCACATGGTACCTGCTTTGTGATCTGCTGTGTCCGAGGGACACAGCGATCACAGAGTGCACAGGCGGCCAATACAGTAGGCTGTGTATATATATACCCTCTCGCCTCAATGCTTGTCCCGCCTGTTTTAATACAGTGACTGGACTGGAAGGTTTAAGTATATTTCCACTTTTGCAGTGAAATTTTGAGAAAACCCCACTACCGTGTTTCCCTGAAAATAAGCCCGGGTCTTATATTAATTATGCCAACAAAAGACACAGTAGGGCTTTTTTTCAGGGTAGGTCTTACTATGTAATGTGATGTCTTCTCTCCCCCTCTCCCTCCCTGCCAGGAATCCCCAGTGTGAACTGAGTTAAAATGCTTGTAAAATCCTATAATCCACTCTATTACAGTAGTATATAATGTACAATGTGTGTGTTTCTGTAATATAATTGTGCCAAATACCTTTGTTATAGAGCTGCTCTCTGCTTCTGTTACCCGCCGGAGCTCTCTTCCCCCGCAATTATATTACAGAAACACATACATTGTACATTATATACTACTATAATAGAGTGGATTATAGGATTTTACAAGCATTTTTAACTAGGGCTTATTTTCAGGGTAGGGCTTATATTGCAGCCCTCCTGGAAAATAACATTAGGTCTTATTTTCAGGGTAGGTCTTATTTTTTGGGGAAACAGGGTATATGGTTGTTACATGTCCCTATTCATGCAGCATACGCTTGGAGCAGGCCTCAAGGCAGACTGTAGGCTGCTCAGAATAAATTCACAGTAAGTATGTCCCCACACAGACTGGGGCCACATGGAGTTTCCTCTTAACATACAATGCAGGAGGCAAGCTTCAAGATCTTTAACCCTTTGTTAGAAGCGACAGTTTTCAACTCTAGTTTGTAACTGATATTGTGATATTAAACCCTCCATTTTTCTAAGCACCTTCAGCAGCATGTAGCATGTTTCATCTTTTAAGTTCCTGTTTAAGCTGGTGTCAGAGAAAGGAGCCAACCTGAAAATGTAAGGTCTAGAGTTGTGTCTCCCTACACTTTGTGCATCAATAGAAATACAGCCCCATAGCCTAGGGTGGCAAGGCATTCCCCTTCTACTCCCTTATCTTCCCTTATCAAAGCTAACAGACTGGCTCCAGACTGCACTGTCCACTTTCATGTAAAAACATTAATGGCAGAGAAACAGCACTGAGCAAGCAGGAGCCAACAGCACTGAAAGTTGTAAACTGTAGAATAGATGCTGGGTTAAGATAGAAACATAGAAAAGTGACGGCAGAAAAAAAACAAGCATTGTTTTTTCATTAACTTTATTATCTGAGTATACCGTAGATCTATGTTTGTCCCAAGCATGTTTGAAGCCATTTACTGTTGACTGTCTCACTACCTCTGCTGGTAGTTTATTCCAAGCATCAACTAACCATTAAGATAAGTTTGCCGGGGAAGGTTTATTTTAATCTGCTCAATGTGTTAAAAAAAAGGATGTTACCCCAACATTTCATATTCCTGATTTGTCTGTTGTACCATGTACTTGAGTTTAAGGTATACTGTTCTCTTTGTATTTCTTCCTTTGAAATATCTGGTGATCCTTTCAGTCCCATTGCTTTCCTATTTCAAACTGAGAGCACATGCATCTCACCATGGTCATTTTTCTTGCTGTGCTGGGAGAACAGCCTGCCTCCACAGACATTCACTGGGAAGATCAGTGTCCTCCTGTTTCTCTAAAACTGAAGAGTGACAAATCTGGTGCAGCTCTGCATAGAAACCAATCCGTTTCTTTTGTCAAAGCTTAATTGATTAAGCTGAAGTTAGAAGCCGATTGGCTACTATGCACAGCTGCATCAGATTTGCCACTCTCCAGTTTTAGTAAATCGATCACAATGGCTCTACTATCTAACCCAGCTGCAGTCATAAAGGAGTATGTCTTGTTGTTGTTAGCAGGGCATAGCACAGAGGTGATTATATGTTGCACATAGCCTCGGAGAACTCCTGGTTGTGAAGACAAGCCGACAAGACACATCTTCAACAAATGAGTTCCCAGTTATTTTTGCTTCTTGTTTCTTGCCAGGGATAATCGGCACACAGACTGACAGTAGTTGAAAGTTCTGACAATTGTGACAACTGAGAATCCAGGCCTGAGATTGACTTTACTTATTATCATGGCTGTACTGTAGGAAACAGCACGGTACATTCAAAGATGTTGTGTACCTGCTGGGATCAAAGCAGGAAAGAGCAATGCAATATTTAAATTCCTGCCCCAGTGACAGACTTAATGCACAGCTATGAAACCTAGAGTGCAAGAAATGAAATCATGCTTAGCTTATCGCTTCTTTAATCATACGAAATAAGTGGAAAGCTATCTGTTTTACAGTTTAATCTGTGATGGTGCTTTTTATTTAAATTTGATTTGAAGTTTGTATTCTTAAAGCTAAAAGCCTAGCTAGAACAAAAAGAAATACTCTTTCAGTGCCCCCCTCCCCACCGCATGCGTTAAAGTGGGTCTAAATTCAGAATGTTTTTGTCCGGGACTCTCCCTCCTTATTGGCTGAGAGAACAGCAGGGTGCCATTGGCTCCCACTGCTGTCAATCAAAGTCAGTGAGCCAATGAGGAGAGAGAGGGAGCGCGGCTGCTTCCTGTGGGGGCACTTGTAAGGAGGGAGGAGCCGGGAGCATCAGCGAGGGACTCGAGAAGTGGAGGATCTGGGGTGCTCCGTGCAAAACCACTGCACAGAGCAGATAAGTATAACATGTTTTTTATTTATAAACTAAAAAATTGGACTTTAGTATCACTTTAACCACTTAAGCCCCTGAAGAATTTACCCACTTCCTGACCAGGCCATTTTTGTGTCACTTTAACCTGCTTAGCGGTATCCCCGAGCGTGACTCGGGGGGGGGATTTTCCATGCTAAGATCGGTATCCCCGAGTCACGCTCGGGGTAGATGTGCAGAGCGTGCAGCGGCGCGGCTTACCTGCTCGCTGAATCCACAGACAAGTTACTCACCTTGTCCCTGGATCCTGCGATGCATCCCCGCTGTGTGAGCGAGCGGGACCTCGCTCGATTCACAGTGTCCCCGTGTGCCGCCGATCTCCGTTCCCTGCGACATTACGACGCACGGGGAGGAGAACGGCGCCAAATTAAACAAAGTAAACAAACACAATACATACAGTATACTGTAATCTTATAGATTACAGTACTGTATGTAAAAAATACACACCCCCCTTGTCCCTAGTGGTCTGCCCAGTGCCCTACATGTTATTTTATATAATAAAACTGTTCTTTCTGACTGCAAACTGTAGATTGTCCATAGCAACCAAAAGTGTCCCTTTATGTCAAAAATGGTTTTAGAGCAGCTAGAAAATAGCGATAATATATTATAATCACTTGCAGAATTGTGCGATAGCGATTTGTGGGGAAATTCGTCATAAAAAAATAAAAGTAATGACAGCGACAATTCTGCAACTGAGCAAATTTCAGTGATTTTGAGTTGATTACATTATTGAATAATTTTTATTATAATTATATTATTATTTGTTATAATTATTTATAATTCTTTATTATATTATAATTTATAATTTTGTTTTTTAAAAAAATTCATACCCGGGATGCCTACTAGACTCTTGTTTGGTCAGATTTAAATGAGTTATTGCTAAGAATTGCAGGCCTACAGTATAAAACACCAAATTTCCTTGCAAAATAATTGTACCGCTTTTGGTACGTAATTCCAGACAGAATCATACCGCCAGGGAGGTTAATGGACAATTGCGCAGTCATGCGTACTCAAACAAAATTGATGTGTTTTTTTACCCCACAAATAGAGCTTTCTTTTTGTGGTATTTGATCACCTCTTCGGTTTTTATTTTTTGCACTAAAAACAAAAAAGGCGACAATTTTGAAAACAATTAAATATTTTTTACTTTTTGCTATAATGAATATCCCCCCAAAAAATGTAAAAAAAATATAATTTTTTCCTCAGTTTAGGCCGATACGTATTCTTCTACATATTTTTGTTAAAAAAAAAACAATTAGAGTATATTGATTGGTTTGCCCAAAAGTTATCGCATCTACAAAATAGGGAATAGATTTATGGCATTATTATTATTTTTTTACTAGTATTGATTTTGTAACAGAACTTTGCAGCGGTCAGATCTGACACTTTTGACACTTTTTTGGGGATCGGTGACATTTATACAGCAATCAGTGCTATAAAAATGCATTGCTTACTGTAAAAATTACACTGGCAGGGAAGGGGTTAACACCAGGGGTCATCAAAGGGTTAAATGTTCCCTAGGGAGGTGCTTTCTAAATACACCATTATCAACAGAATAAATCCGATTAGCAAAAATTAAAAGCCAGCAGCTACACATACTGCAGCTACTGGCTTTTTATAATAGGACACTTACCTGAGGCCTCGTACACATGACCGAGTTACTCGTCGAGTTCCTTGTTAGGCTTGTCAAGGAACTCGACAAGCTTGCTTTGCATACACACTGTCAAGACAAAATCTCCTCGTTCTCAAACGCGGTGACATACAACACATACAACGGCAGGGGAAGTTCGATTCCACTGGCTAAACTCTTGGGGCTGGTTTTGCTAGTATCATGTGTTTGCGTGTTAAGTAAAAGTTTGTTAAGAGACGATTTGCACTTTTCAGTCTGTTACAGCTTGAAAAATGTGTTATCTCCATTACAAATGCTACTTTTACTCCCGTCTCATACTTTATTCTCAGCAAGCGCAGGTTTCTTAGCATACACACGCTCGAGTTTCTCGTCGCAAACCAGCCCGACCAGGAACTCGACGAGCCAATTTGAGACTCCCGTCGAGGAAATAGAGAACTTGCTCTCTTTTTGGCTCGTC